>NC_049211.1:13820418-13880418 GCF_013347855.1 Anguilla anguilla | reverse complement strand
GACGCAGGAGGGGCGTACTGTCGGGGAGAGCGCGTGTGCCCCGGGGCGCTGGAGCTGAGTTTCTGCTCGCTGTCGCGGGACCAGCTGGGCCCTGTTATTTATTTATTTATTTATTTATTTACTCGTGTATATTTTTGCCGTCTCCTGAAGGTTTAGCCGCTACGCGAGCGAGCGAGCGCCAGGCCGCGCCCGGCCGGCCTGTCCGCGGGGCCCTCCTCCGCCCTCGCTCCGCGGCGGCTGCCTCCTCCATCTGACTGCCGAGGGGGGCAGGGTGGAGGGCAGGCGGCCGTTTACAGAATCGACCCCTCCAGTCTCCTAGCAACAGAGCTGTTTGGAACGGGACGGAGGAGTGAGAGTGGAGCGGCTGGGGGGGTGGGGGTGTGGGTGCGGGGGTGGGGGGGTGGGGACTGTAATTATTCTATGCAGTCAGGGACAACAGGGGCCTCCAGGTTCAGGAGTGAGGCAAAGCGGGGGAGAGGGACGGAGAGAGAGAGCGAGAGAAAAGGGGAGGGTGGGGGAGAGACAGTTTGGCAGAAATAGAAAGCCTGTGAGGGGGATACCTGAGGATGGACTCACGGGGGTGGCAGAGTGCGTTAGCCATCGCGGTGCAGAGGTCATTTCATTGTCTGGAAAAGACTGTTTGAACGTTTGTGGGATGAATTGCTCTTTTGCTTTCTCGTTTCCTCCTCCCTTCTTTCTGTTCCTATCCCTTTCCCTTCCCTGCCTCCTCTGACAGTGTGCGTGTTTTGCTCCCTTGTGTGCGTTGTGTTCAGTCTGTGTCAGGATGCTGGGGGAGCAGGCTGGCGCTGGGCTGGGCAGGGCAGGGCAGGGCTGGTGCTGGGTTGGCGCTGGGCTGAGCAGGGCTGAGCTGGGGCAGTGCTGGCGCTGGGCTGGCATTGGGCTGGGCAGGGCTGGGTTTCAGCCCTCCCGAGCGCTCTGACTCTGACCCAGCGCGGGCGCGAGGGTCCGTCCTGGCCACTCCGCGGTGCCTGAAGGGCCCGCCCTCCCCCGTGCCCCACATATCCGCGCGCCGGGGCTCGTCCTGTCACGGGCTGTCCTGTCCCGCGCCGCTGATGTGCCCCGCAACCGTGGAGAGGGGCGGGGGGTGGGGGGGCAGCATCATCACTGCATCATTTGCTCCGGTCACCCTGGCAGTGGCCCGCACACGTGTCCCCTCTCCTGAAGGCTGCTGTCATGTCTTCATATGGCAGTGAACTGGGAACGATAGCTATCAACATGGAGCATTGCTCTATTCAACAGCGCTGGAATAAATCCAGTTATTATAATAATAATAACCGCAATAACAACAACAATAATAATATAATAATAATAATAATCATCATCATCATAATAATAATAATGTAATCTTATAGTAATATTTTAATAATAATAATAATAATAATAATAATTATTATTATTATTATTATTATTTTTTTTATTTTTTAATTTTTTAAAATTATTATAATAAAAGCTCACATTAGTACAGTGGCTGGAGAGGGCTGAATTAATCCTACCCTTTCTGTAAGCTGTGCCGTGCTGCCATGGCAACCCTCATTACCTGGCACACTCGGGAGAGAGGGAGAGAGGGAGAGAGGGAGAGGGGAGAGTGCTGGAGTGGGAGAGGGAGAGGGAGAAAGGGAAAGGAGAGTTGCCTGTTGGTGGATTGACTTTCTTGCTGTTCTGTCCGCTAATGGCTGCCAAAGGAGCAGGGTTTAGAGAATAATGAGAAGGGGTAGGTCTCTCTCTCTCTCTCTCTCTCTTTTCCACTGTTCCTCGACACCCCCTCCTCCCTGCTCCCAGTTTGGCCCTAGTCCTGTGGAACACTAAGTAGAGAAATATAGGAAAACTAAAGACAATGACGTGTTGTTTTTTCAACGCGCAATACAAAATCTATTTTATATTTCCTAAGAAAGATTTTAAGGACTGGCAAAGACTAAAATGAACAATTGAAAGGAGGAAAAGAGAGAGAGAGAGGAAGAAAAGAAGGCAAAAGGAAACAAAGAAGGACAAGAAAGAAGAGAGTGGATTTTTTTTTTGCCTGTGTGGGTTTGAAGCGTGTGTAAATCAGATGGCCCTCACTGTCGTGACCGTTGTAGCAATTCAAGTTTTACTAGGTGCAGCCATCTGTGTCATGTGACCTGCTGCCCCACACACCTGCCCGAGAGGTCGGCTGTAGTTTCCATGGCAACAAGGTTTGCCTTATGGAAAGCAGGGTGCCAGAGTGGTCTGTTTGTTCATAGTCTTATTTTTCATCATTAGTATTAAACTGCAAAGTAAAGCAATTTTTTCTTTTTTTTATTGAAGACACGCCATGCAAGGAATATAATTGTTTTGTAATGATAATATAATTGGCTGATGTCCTAATTCACTTACATTTTGATCATCTGTAATATTCTCTTTAAGACCAAGTAATTTGCCATATGCCACTGTTTGGCTTGCAAAACTGTGCCTGGTTTTATTTGCAAAGGGGATTAATACATTATTAATTAACTGATTAACACGAATAGTACAGCTAAAGTCACGACTTGATATGTACGGTATCGGTTTAAAATGTTTTCCCGTGGAGTTTAGATATGCCTTCTCGGGTGCTGATATTGCTTGAGGAACCGTTTCTTTGTGCTCTGCGCGCAGTTTGTGTGGAATTGTTGGTTTTGGAGAAAAATACAGGACCATTCAGTGAAAAAAAAAACAACAAAAGACAGTAAAGGTTGAGAGGTTCAGTATGCGTACCCCTGACTGTTTCTGCTCACAGTATATTTGTGTCATTGATATTCCTCCAGCAAAGTGCAGAGATGGATTCAAAGAACCTGTCATTTCTTTTTTAAACATCTTTTTATTTGAGCTTTTTATTGAGAACCTGCCAGTTTTGAGGACTGTTGTAGTCACACGCTAGCACGCTCAGACACTGCCACTGTGAACATGTTATAAGTGCTTATAAAGCTGCTAGCACTGCTAGTGCTCATCCCCGTCATTGTGAAACAGGAACCCTTCACTGATTTACCCACCTTCATTTTGCTGAATCAAAGAAAATGTCCTGTGGGCAGCGAAAATGATGGCAAATGGTTTTGCATTCTGTATTTCCCAGTGTGGTCGTTAAACAGTTTCATCATCAAAAAGAGTAAAAAAATAATGACCTGGTTGAGGTTGCCTTGTTTTAGCCTAAAATACGTGCACGTTGCGCTGTAGGTACTGTATCTGTCTTGTTACAGCTGAAGGATGGGTTTTCTCTGTCTTGCAGTGTGTTGATGGCGGCTCTGCTCAGGACAGCTCCTCCCTGAAGAGGGTGGCGGTGGTGGAGGACTTCTTCGACATCATCTACGCCATGCACGTGGAGATCGGCGCCGACCCTGGCAAAGCGCCCAAGCACGCCGGACAGAAGAAGACATACAAAGCGGTGAGACGGCCCCTCTGATTGGCTCTCAGCTTAGGTCTTCCTCCTCCCTCTCTTTTTATCCCCTCCTCTTCCTGTCGGACTTCCCATTCATCGAGGCCATTTTGTTTCATACCTCCCTTTCCAGTCCTGCTCTCCCATTGGCTTCCCTTCCATCGCCATCTTAATCACATTTCTTGTATTTTCTTCAAAATGTCTCTTGTTAATTGTATATTCTTTCATTAATGAATTCACATTTAATGTATTTTCTGTATCCCAGTTTTTCCTTGCTCTCACTTTTCTTGAGAATTTCTAATTGTGTTTGTCGCTGCCAGATCCAGTGAGATCGCTGCCACCTCCCCCAGCATTTCAGCAGTGCTTGGATACGTGCTCCTGCTGGCCGGCCGCATGCGCTTTATTTAAGGCTTCGTCTGCCGGTGCCCCGTAGGGGATCTGCCTCAGACTCGCTCCCGCTCTGAGCCGTGCAGATGCCTCAGCTGTCTCCACCGCTTTCTACATCAGCCGGGTGATTGACAGGAGCATTTATTTATAGATGATGCGAAGCCATCGATTACGACTGGCTTCTAATGAGTCAACAATATCACGCCTTCCCGCCCACTTTGCATGCGCAGTTCCCTTGTCCGTTGTGAATGTATTTGCTTGTGTGTATCACCCTGAAATGGGTGATACGGAAAGGGGAGTTAGACTTGCAGGAGGGGACTCTGTCCCTGAAATCAGCGGAATCAAATAAAGCCAGAAACACCCTGTGAGGATGGCGCTCCCACCTCTCCTACATTTCGAAAAAATTTCTCTTTATCTTCTGTATTTGAAACCGGAAGAATGTGAAAAGTTACTGTGATTTTCATTTGGTTTGTGTGAAAGAAAACGTTTCTCACTTTTGATTAAAAGCTTGGGAGGATATTGGATTCTTGCGAGAGCTTGACCTCCGATCACAACAAAGACATTTTTTCCTTGTCAACTATTGAGCTTTTGCTTTTTTCAGGAAAGAACGGGCTGAAGTGTAGTCATATTTAGATTATGGGTGAAGGAGGCCATAGTCCGATCTAGGACATTCCACCGCATTTTTGTAAAGGCTCATTTTGAATGATGGAAGTGGCGTCATCGAAGGTGTACAACAAAATTCAATGAAAGACAAAAAAATTGCGCTATTCACTAGTAGTTGGTCTCTTTGCTGTACGTACCAGATATCCTGCCCTCTTCTGTTGAAAGAGCATAACTGCACTTCTCCTATGAATAATTCACATGCATTGCTGGTGTCCTACCTGACTTGTGGGATTATGTTGAAGGTTAGAATAGTGATTATCGGCTATGGGTCATTTGGAGTGGCTTTTCATATTGATTCAAGGTGTTTACTGTGTCAGTATTACTGACCGTTATGTGCTGGAACCACCAGGGCATGGCCTGTTTCCTGTGTGTTCACCCAGTGCTGCTCTCCTCCCCTTTAAAAGCAAGCCATCACTAGCCCTGTTTTCTTCTGTGTGTGCTGTGACCCTTTCCAGGCTGTGTGGGGAGGCAGCTCTCTGCCTCCAGTGCTGCTCTCCTCCCCTTTAAAAGCAGGCCATCACTAGCCCTGTTTTCTTCTGTGTGCTCTGTGGCCCTTTCCTGGCTGTGTGAGGAGGCAGCTCTCTGCCTCCAGCCCTGGGCGCCTGTGTGTTCCTACCATAGAGACTCCCGGAGCTCACAGCTCCCTCCTGAGCCCCGTCTGGTGGTACCACAGATGGCGCCTTAAAGGGGCGGAGGTACAGGTATGCCGGCCGCGCAGGACCGCCCTGAGCCAGAGGGGGGCGCTGTCCGGGACAGGGGGGCGCGGCGGCGCGGCGTTCACGGAATCCCGGAGGGGGAAAGCAGACGGACGTGCGACCGTGGCACGCTGCTGCCCTGCCAGGGCTGCGTGAAGGTCGCGTTTAAGGCGATGCCAGCGGGGGGGAGGGAGGAGGAGGAGGAGGAGGAGGAGGGGGTAGCAGAGAAGCTCGGGACGCTCGTGCTCCTGTCAGGGGAGCAGCGAGGGGGAGGGGCGCGCTCGCACGAGCGAGCAGTAGGGCTCAGGCGGAAACGCTTCCCCGGGCTGATGGGAGTCTCCTGCACGCTGGCCACAGAACACGGTTATTTAATCATTCGATCATTTTGAAATAATCAGTTTTATTATCACAGTGCTTTTTTATGCACATCTCTTTGGTCTCCCTCCTCCTCCCAGACTCTGTTTTCTGATGGATGACGCTCTGCTTGGGAAGCGCTGTGTCTGTCAGATTAACCTCTCTCTCTCTGGTCACTGGTCACAGTACTCCTAGTAATACACTTCTGCCAAGTCCCTGTGAAGTGATAAGGAGGAGCAGAAGAGTTGTTCACCAAGGGCTGTGACTGACATTTTTCTGGGCTCTGTTTAACACGCAGCCACGGACATGCGTGTTCATCCACTCACATTCACAGATGCGCACGGGCCCATGCACACACACGCACATGCACACACAAACACACACATGCGCACACACACATGCACACTCACACGCAAACACACGCGCGGAAGTGGGAAAAGGAGAAGAGGGAGAGGGAGAAAGAGAAGTGAAGAGAGACTCTTTTTTTTTTTTTTTCACTTTAGACCACGCAGGGCTCGAATGACATTTACCCCCCGACTGTGACAAAGGTTTGCAGCCATTAGCGTTCCTTTATTTCGTTTGTGTGCCTCGGCGGGGGGCTCGCCGCGCTCGCCATCGTCTCAGGACGAGAGGCGCGAGCACGCGGCGGCGCTCGCAGGGGAATTAGACAAAAGCCATCGGGGTCGCCCGCCGCTCGGTCTGCTTACGCTCGCCGCAGACGCGCCGCCCTGCGCTCGCGTGTTAACGCCGCTGCGGCTCGGCCCGACTGCGCGCGCTGCGAAGCTCGCTGTGCTGTTGTGCATTCCTTCGCCTTTCTTCCTCGTGCTAACGTTCTTGGACACTGATTATACTGTAAATGGTGTGTGCGCTGCTATGATTGGCCTCATGATGATGCGGTTTGTCCCCCCCCCCCCGCTTCTCTTTCCCGCCCCCTCTTCCCTCGCTTCTGGCGCGGAGCAGATCGCCGAGACGTACGCCTTCCTGCCCAGAGAGGCGGTGACCCGTTTCCTGATGAGCTGTGGCGAGTGTCAGAAGAGGATGCACATCAACCCCAGCGGCGCCGAGTTCAAAGGTACCGGCCCAAAGTCAAGCAGTCAGAGACCCACAGCTACGGCACTGCCACAGTACTGTTACACTGAACCTAACCATGATCCACTAACGCATTACTGTTAAACTGAACCTAACCATAACCCACTGCCATATTACTGTTACACTGAACCTAACCATAACCCACTGCCACAGTACTGTTACACTGAACCTAACCATAACCCACTGCCATATTACTGCTACACTGAACCTAACCATAATCCACTACCACATTACTGTTACACACTGAACCTAACCATAATCCACTACCACAGTACTGTTACACTGAACCTAACCATAATCCACTGCCACATTACTGCTACACTGAACCTAACCATGATCCACTACCACATTACTGCTACACTGAACCTAACCATAATCCACTACCACAGTACTGTTACACACTGAACCTAACCATAACCCACTGCCACATTAGTTACACTGAACCTAACCATGATCCACTACCACATTACTGTTACACTGAACCTAACCATGATCCACTACCACATTACTGTTACACTGAACCTAACCATAATCCACTACCACATTACTGTTACACTGAACCTAACCATAATCCACTGCCACATTACTGTTACACTGAATCTAACCATGATCCACTACCACATTACTGTTACACTGAACCTAACCATAATCCACTACCACATTACTGTTACACTGAACCTAACCATAATCCACTGCCACATTACTGTTACACTGAACCTAACCATAATCCACTGCCACATTACTGTTACACTGAACCTAACCATAACCCACTGCCACATTACTGTTACACTGAACCTAACCATAATCCACTAACACATTACTGTTACACTGAACCTAACCATAATCCACTACCACATTACTGTTACACTGAACCTAACCATAACCCACTGCCACATTACTGTTACACTGAACCTAACCATGATCCACTGCCACATTACTGTTACACTGAACCTAACCATAATCCACTACCACATTACTGTTACACTGAACCTAACCATAACCCACTGCCACATTACTGTTACACTGAACCTAACCATAATAAACTAACACATTACTGTTACACACTGAACCTAACCATAACCCACTGCCACATTACTGTTACACTGAACCTAACCATAATCCACTACCACAGTACTGTTACACTGAACCTAACCATAACCCACTGCCACAGTACTGTTACACTGAACCTAACCATAATCCACTACCACATTACTGCTACACTGAACCTAACCATGATCCACTGCCACATTACTGTTACACTGAACCTAACCATAACCCACTGCCACATTACTGTTACACTGAACCTAACCATAATAAACTAACACATTACTGTTACACACTGAACCTAACCATAACCCACTGCCACATTACTGTTACACTGAACCTAACCATAATCCACTACCACAGTACTGTTACACTGAACCTAACCATAACCCACTGCCACAGTACTGTTACACTGAACCTAACCATAATCCACTACCACATTACTGCTACACTGAACCTAACCATGATCCACTGCCACATTACTGTTACACTGAACCTAACCATAATCCACTAACACATTACTGTTACACTGAACCTAACCATAACCCACTGCCACATTACTGCTACACTGAACCTAACCATGATCCACTGCCACATTACTGTTACACTGAACCTAACCATAATCCACTACCACATTACTGTTACACTGAACCTAACCATAATCCACTACCACATTACTGTTACACTGAATCTAACCATAATCCACTACCACAGTACTGTTACACTGAACCTAACCATGATCCACTACCACATTACTGTTAAACTGAACCTAACCATAATCCACTACCACATTACTGTTACACTGAACCTAACCATGATCCACTACCACATTACTGTTACACTGAACCTAACCATAATCCACTAACACATTACTGTTACACTGAACCTAACCATAACCCACTAACACATTACTGTTAAACTGAACCTAACCATAATCCACTAACACATTACTGTTACACTGAACCTAACCATAATCCACTAACACATTACTGTTACACTGAACCTAACCATAACCCACTAACACATTACTGTTAAACTGAACCTAACCATAACCCACTGCCACATTACTGTTACACTGAATCTAACCATAATCCACTACCACATTACTGTTACTGTTGACTGTAGTTCAAATCATTTTAGCCATGGCATTGATAGTGTTACGCTTGTTTGAGGGATTTGTGAGAGTCTCAGCGGGCAGTCAAGGTGCTGCTATAGTGTGACTCAGGTAGGAGGCGGCAGGTATTAGGATTTTCACCAATGGGACGATTAGCTCACAACTGTGGCTTACGTCATTAAGTTTTGTGTTTCTGAACACAAATGCATTCCTTTTGAAATTCATTGTCATTTTTAGAAACTTCTCCTAAAACAATGCAATTATTCCAATTTAGTGGTGTTACTGAGCTTTTAACAAATCACGTGAATGAAGAGACCTTTGGTGCTTGTTGGTTGAACGGCTACAGTTTGTCCCGGACCAGTGAGCTGTTAAAGTAAATACAATAGAGTGATAGCAGTAAAGGCTTGCCCGCAGATGCTGATGCCACACCTGTGTGTGTGTGTGTGCCACTGTTTACTCTACACTGCCCCGCCCCCTCCTTCTCAGACGAGTACACATGTAGCAGTTCCTTCTTTATTCTAATAGGAATTAAAAAAAAAAAATCCCAGAATGGTGAAGCCACTGTTGGGTAAACAGCATGATGGAACATCTCGAGGCCTGATGGAAACACGGTCGGGGCATTGTGTCAGGGCTGAACTAACACCGAGTGTCGCACAAGAGAGCGGCTAATTGGCTGCCTGCCCCACGGGGGTCCCTTCACTCTCCTCCCTCTGCCTAAGCCACTCAGTCTAAAGTTCACCACTGAATTATTAAACAATTAATTACAGTACACAGGCTGTTTTTAATCGTCACAAGTGCTAATTAATATAGGTCTTTTTCCCCCGTAGTAGCAGTGTGTCGCTGGGGTGGTAAAGCACCTTATAATGTAATAAGGTGCATTGCTTACCCTACTTTAAGTATATTTCTCTGTTGTCACTCTTTTATTATTGTTCCTAAATGTCTAAATCTGTGCAGGAGAGTATTCGCAGATCAGAATTAAGGTCTGAAGCTGGCTATGAGCACGCAGGAGTAAATGAGTAGTGTGATTATTGATTACTGATTGCTAGTCTTTGTGGAAGGGGTGCCCACTGGGTGATGGATTGTTTGTTTGCTGTGATTGATCCAGGCTGATGTGGGGCCTGGGGTGCGCTTTGGGCCCCAGGCATAGTGGACTGTTTCAGGATACCAAATTTCTTACACTCCTCACTTCTACGGATCTGTTTTTTATGGACAGTGTAGAACAGAATGCGGTCTGATGAGGATGGCATGTGATATCAGTACTGAGTCAGTGCGCAGTAAACAGTGCCTCAGAACAGTCAGTCTTCACCGCGTTGGGGCGCAGGACGTACAGTGAAACGTCTAAGATGTCTGCCGCTGTGGTGAGACACAGACAGGAAACAGGACACTACGTGCGGCGCTCTGTGTAAGGGGTGCATCAGCGTGTGGTGCTGTGGAGCCCAAACCTTCAGGGCTGACGCGCGGGAAGACAAAGGCAGAACCACTGCCCAGCTTTGCGCTGTCTGATTGAGAAGAAGGGGGCGGGATGACACCCCCCACCCCCACACACGGCCTCACAGATCACCCCAGCACCAGCCCTGTACCATCATCACACTACTCCACACAAAGCCTAACCAGCGTGTGCCTGCCTGGGCACTAGAGCTCATTACTGCACTTATACAGTACGCGGTACTGATTCTTTTTAAATAGCTCCACATTAATGACTGTGTGAAAAGTAGAGGCACAGAGAGCTCAGCCTTATGAAGCTATTCTGGTACGGAACGGCTGTGAACGAATGGGGACGGAGGCTGAGGGGGCGTTTTCAGTCCTGGGTCTCTGCTCCGTTCTCGCCGCCCCCGTCCCTCTAGTGGACACAGAAGACACCCACGGCCAGCGTCACCATCACAGGGAGGTGCTTTGCCCTGAGCCGGGGAGACCTGGGTACAGTTTATCTGCCCTCTCCCAAAGCTCTCAATATTCAATTCGATTCAGTTTTATTCGAGTAGCACTTTTTACAGAGGGATTTCTACAAAGATGCTTGACAGAGGAAACAAGAGAAAATTGGGCAAAAGCAAGCCTGAACCCCCCAAAAAATGAGCAAGTGAGGTAAAAAAAAAGACTCCCCATTGAGAAGAAAAACACTGAATCTGTGGTGAGAAACTCTCGAGAGGAAGTTGGCTACAGAGGGCAAACTCATTCTCTACTGGGGAGCCTGGTATAATAGCAAAGACAGAATGAATGATAATAGGAATGTACTGAGGGATCTGTAAGAGAAAATAATCAAATAGGGAAAAAGATATTGAGAGATGGTGTCCCGTTTCCAATGCTTTCCAAGTGTTACATGTGTGTGAGCTCTGTGTAAATGTCTGACTACTGACTAGTGAGATTTTCTGTGAGATTTACTTCCCAGACACAAGGAGTCAAACTTGCAGTGAACTGTTTTTTCAGTGGTAGTGTGACTGTGCCCCTTTACCCTTGGTGCAGAGATAATTAGTCATAGGCGCGTGTTTCACTGGGATGAATGCTGTACAGGAGGGAGGGGGTTTTATAAATGAGGTCTATTAAGTTTCCCTTGAATTTCCCAAAGCTTCCACTGAGCACAAACCTCACATGTTTAAAGACCCCAAAACAGCGGGTATAATTCATTTTGAACGGTATACAAAATCAGGACCACGGAGACGCTCAAAACATTGTTTTAAATTGCAAATTTGCGGTTGCTGTACCGTACATTACTTTATCAATGAACTGTAAAATACATACTGAATAAATAATTTCACATCATTTTCATCTTTTCTTCCTACCCCGGTTTGCAGTGTTTTCCTGAGGTACCATGGTGGAGCTGGCTCTGCTGCCTCTGCTGATGCAATACATATCCTGCACTTTAATATATCTCAGGAACATTGATAAACACATTTCAAAATTAATACATTTAGATAGATAGTTCCTTGATTTAGAGAGATGTCATTTACATAGCACTTCCCCCAAATGTGAAAAATTAAAACATTTCCCTTAGCCCCAGCAACAAGTTCTATTTCAAAATGTGTCATTAAACATACAGTGTACTAAAACATGAAAAGGTGTCTGCAAGCTGTTTGAAAAATGATGACAGACGGTTCTGTGACACTAATGCTATTTATTTTGTATTCATGAATGCTTTTTCAGGCTCCCTCAGATTTCACTGTGAATTACCCATTGATCGGTGCATTATGAAAAGGAAAGGACAGCATAATATGCAGTACAGAGGTCATATAATTAATATCACGCATTGCATTTGGATTTCCTCAGCATGAGATGTAGGTCTAGTTCTCCCCACTGACTGGGACATTGGGGTATTTTTTTGACTGTGTAATTATGTGCTAGTCGTGGTACATTGTATTCACACTGACTACAAGCTCAATGGACGTTTACTTGCAGTACAGCTCTATTGTATGATCCCTCTGGACCTATGAAGCACAGTTTAGCTGCCTTTTCTTTGACATACTGACATATTGTGCAGTCCTGGTCCTTGCCTGCAGTAAACTGGACTCCTTGATGCAAATTATCACAAATTGTCTTGCAACGCCCAATGAAACAAACAGGGGTATGAAAAGAAAGAAAGAGCTCCAGTGTTTGGGGACTTCTGATACCGAACTGGTCATACGTGCATTAAGAGCTCAAGCCGTTTTCACAGTTTTTATAATCCGATCGTGAGTCACGTAACGCCACATGTCTTTCAAGATGCTGAAGTGACACATGGTGTTACGCGCAGCGCTTTCGCTCACTTACACCGTGTACCCTGCGCACGTCCAATCACGGCGCACAGCCTACGACTCCTCTCGCGCCGCGCCGCGCCGCCTGCGCCCTGACTGCGCGTCTCACGCCTCCTCTGGCCTCCTTTCCAGAGAACGACCGGCCGGCGTCCCTGGTGCCTGACCTCATCGATTACAACATGCCGCTCACCACCACCTACCTGAAGCAGATGAAGCTGCAGTTCATGAACGCCAATGAGCAGGTAGGGCTGGAGTCTGGCATTATTCCACATGCGTCTGTATTACTGTTTTGTTGTTTTTTTTTTTTGGTTTTTTTTTTGGTGGGTGGGGCTGGGCAGGGCTCACCCAATCATCACTCAGAACCTCCCTGACTGCTGAGAATGTGTCAGAGTTCCTGTCTCAGGCAGGGAGATGTTGGATGGAATAGGAGGCTGTAAAACCAGGAGAAGAGCCAGGTGCTCTTTTAAGTAGAGGGGGCAACTGAAACCTTCTCCTCCCCTTAAGATCCTGCCTAGGTGGACATTTGCCAATATGCCAAATAATTCCACTTTGGACTGTAATCCCATCTTTGCACTTTTTCATCTGATTGGTCTGTACAGAACAGAAGGGTTACGTATATTCTTGGTGATGCAATTTGGCCTGTGAGCAGTCATCTTCAGGGCATGACCTGTAAGATTGTTAGGAGCCCCAAAGTGCTCCAGGAGCAGAACTTCCTGAATGTGGGTTCCATCAATGTGGGGATAAGGCTAATCGCCACCCCTCCGCTGCTAACATTCAACCATGTTGGTGCCCATATCATCCCACCCCACACTGAAGAACTAGCCTGTTGTGCTTTGCATATATCTAGAGGAGCTTTTCTCTGCATAACTGATGGGTGTTATCAGGCAGCAAAAAAAAAAATTCAGATCCCCAGAGATCTAGAGGACATCACCATGTTGTCTTTCCCCACCCCCCAGTGAGCCCCCCACTTACCAATGCCCCTTCTCATCAGCCCTCTGATTGGACAGTTTTCTTTCATGAAGGCCAAATGCAGTGCTCTCAGTCAGCCAACCCCCGCTCCCGCCACGACTATGCAGAAAGGTGAACTCCAGTAGTTGGTGTTGGCGTGGGTGGGCGAGTATGTGCCACATATGTGCTTTTACTAAGAAAGGAGTAGGGGTTGATTTATTGCAATCAGCAAAACACCTCTGCCAATTTAATTGCTACTGGAGATGTGAGAAAAGCACTCAAGTTCTAATTTTTTACAGATTGGCTACATGTCTTGCTGCTTAAACTCTATACATCCCACTGCGAATGAATATTTCGTCAGTTAACTCACTCTCACTCTAATACACTCTTCTACCCTCCGGTTTCTCCTGTCACACACCTTTCCCTCCTCATCTACCTCCACTCCTTCCCCTCCCCCTCCCCACCTCCCCCTCTCCATCCTCCTCCTCTCTCCCCTCTCCCTCTGCCTCTCTTTCTCTTGGTTACATTATTTCACAGGACTGTAATACATTGATATATACACAAATTAGTATCATTTAATATTCATAACTTTGCTTCTGCTATTTTTGATATTCTTTGTAACACATTAATTGACACTTGCTGCAGCTACATGTTATTATGCCGTATTTATGCTGTCGATCTTGTAGGTTTTTTACAGCTTGCAAATACATATGCACAGGGCTTCATAGGCTCTGTGTATGGAAATGTGGTACAGTCTGAGATTGTATTTTTTCTGTCGGTAAAGTGTGGGAGCTGATTCACTCCCGTTGTGGCGGTCACCAGGATGTGGCCAATGCTCTATAGGTGTGGGCAGGTGCCCCCTGTGAACACCCACCCCAGGGCCTGCCCTGTTTTTGAGTGAGCAAACACAGCAGGGCTGCCGCTGCATAAGTGCAGCCTATCAGAGAGGAAGTGAGGAACAATGACACAAGGCCAAAAAAGCGGGGGCTGTACGGTGGGGGGGGGGGGGGTGAGGCGCTCGCTGCACTCAGAGCATGGAGTGAGACTCGGTGCTGGGAAGGAGCCCCTTTTCTGTCTGTTTCAGGGCTTCATTGTGCGTTGAGTGGAGGCAGACTGCGTAGGCCCAGTGTTTGTGGAGGAGGATGTGTTTGTGTGGCCAGCCCATCAGGGTGCATGTGTCCAGTCCAATTCAATAAAGGAGGAAATTACAGGCATCCTTCCTGCAGACTGCAGACACAGGGCCACTGCTCCAACTGCCTGGGAAGGGGTGGGGGTGGGGGGGGGGGGGGTGCTGTGGGCAACAGGAGAGGGGATGGAATTAAAGTGAACCAATTCCATTTTATTTTTCTCATGAATTCTTCATCCATTTAGTTTGTTTGCTTCTGAGGAAGTGTAAAACTACAGTAAATGTAGTTTTTATTTCTGGTGGAAAATGACAAAGTAACAAAACATCTGGTTAACATATTAGAAAAAAAACATTTTTCTAACATATGTGTGTCATTCCTGTGCTGTACATTGGTACACAGTGACTTGCGAGACAAAGGGAAAATTCTAGACCATCGGGAGCGCAATTTATTTCAAAATGAGCAGCAAGTGATGCATTAGCACAAGCAATACTTGCCAAGAATGTGGTGAACTTAATAATAAAAGCACTATTCATAATATTATATACAGTTGTGTGATTATGAAAATGAACCAAAATTACCATTATATCGCTGGCATATTACAACAAAGGAAGCAAGTTTGTCTCTGCGGTATACTGGAATTGAATGAGTGTGCTATTTTCCTTTACTGCCTTCAGGTGGCAGTGTTTCCATAAAAATAACCCATTAAAACCTTTCATGCCCACAAAAATGCATTAGTTCAATTTGTGTGTTGACGCACAGTGGAGGAAAATGGTGGGGACTCCACCTAATGTCAGTTATCAGCACCATGAAGAAAATAGTTACCCTAGCTTATAAGTAAGATGTAGTGACATGTTATGTCGTCAACGATGGAGTCTATTCTGAAATGTCTCCCACACAAGAAAAGACACACAGACAAATGCATACACCCACCCCAGGGTATGGTATTTGTTGAGGCACAAGAAAAGACTGCTCATTATTGTCCAACATGTTTCTGTGTTTAACATGCAATTTTGCATTAAACAATTCTGGAAAAAGTCCAGACATTGCTTCCCCACCAGCATTCCCTGTTTTGTGAGTTCAAGAAGCACAAAACCAAACCTTCCAGTCCTTCTCTCCTGCTGTCATAAGAAATGTGTTGGCCCAAAAGGTCTGAGGGCATGGGTGAATAAACTTTAGCAGTACCAGGCTTCAGCTGAGGTTACACCCAGAAGAGCTGATTCACTTTAAAAATGTGAAGACATCGAAGTCTCTTGTTTACATTTGACCCTGTAGTGCAGTGTGTCTTGGTGAAAACACGTGCTTACAGTAAACACAGTTAAAAACCGTTCCTAACAAGCTGGACAACTTAGTAAACAAGCCTTCTGTAATAACATGTTTTGCTTTATAAAAGTGGTTCTTGTTTTGTGAGGGGCTCGCTTAATAGGACATGGTGAGTTAATATCAATTATTGCTTGCAAGTTAACACAGCAACTCAGATTTTGACCACCAGTTGGGGTCTCTGCTATTGTATGTTGTATTGTATGCTAAAAAGGTTTGTGCTTACCTTTAATTGTTGCAGTAAATATATGAGCTATGTGAATGGATAATCCATTGAATACAGTTCGAGAATAAAAACCTAAATTGTCAAAGTTTCCCTGGACAAGGGCATCAGCCAAGCAAATAAATGCTAATAGTAACCACTACATGTTATTCACTTTGTTTTGTTTGTTTTTCTGTTGTTTATTCATTGAATGTTTAATCACATCACAGAATTGCTTTTATTTATTTATTTATTTATTTATTTATTTATTTATTTATTTATTTATTTATTTGTATTTAAGTTTTGGGGAGTGGGGAGGTGGTGAAGTGAAGGCGAGGCTTCTACTAAATGAACAAAGCTACATTATAATTTATAAAATATAATAGTAATTATATATTGGCCTTCATATAGCCTATATATTTTCTCTTGTGATTTAAGATATATCTGTAGCTTTTCTGGTCGTTGCAAGAACCAGCGCTTCCTTTTTATCAGAGCTGATAAACTTGACTCCAACACCTTTTCTAAAGCACTCGAGTCTTCAGCTCATTGCAGTAATAAGCAAACGGATCAATAGCGTCTACAATATAAGTGTATTTTATGAATATGGTTAATATAAAACTGCAGGTAGAACTAATGCCGGATGCCGATCCAACAGCGTTGTCTTCATTTTTTTCAAGCTGATGCTAGGGACATAATGTGGCTGGAGCATTTCCAGGCAAACAATACAATTAACAAGAACGACAAGACTAACAAAGAGAGGGAACGGGTTGAGAGACGAGAATGAGAGAGCGAGAGCGAGAGCGAGAGAGAGAGAGAGAGAGGGAGGGAGGGGGATGGTGGGGTTGTAAAAGCTAGCCAAAGCCGCCAATCAAAATTTAAAGGGATTTAGTGATTCTACTGTACCACACTGTACAGCCCTCTGCACGAGGTGTGACGTCAACATTAGCAGCCCCGCCTCCTTCTTTGGGGCTGGTTGCCAGTGCGAGTCACAGTGAGGGTCCTGTCTCTCTCATTAGCAGGATATTGTTTAAATATTAAAACGAAAAAGATAGAAAAAGGAAGGGGAGAAATATAAAATCGGGAGTTGACAGTCATTGGAAGATACGGCTTGGTAAAAAGGTCAGCAGTTTGTGTTGTTTTGTTGTTGTTTTTGTTTTTTATTATTATTTTCGGTTGGCTAAATAGCCAGCACGCTAAGCTAATTCCTGTATTTTTCGTTGGCTATGGAAAACAATGTGGTGTACAGTAAAAATTGACCATCCCTTCCTCTCTTCTTTCTATGATGTCTTGTACTTTTTCTGAATGTATATTTTAATTGCACTGATCCGATGTAGCTTTAACATTTCGACGCGCTCCATCTTTTTATAAGCTTCTAACAGTTATAATAAGTACCTATGGTTTCTATTGTTATTTCAGAAGAGAATGTGACTTACACAAATAAGACTTATAAATAGAGGCTTCGTATTTCCATGTGAAATCGTACTCATATCGGGAAACATCTAACGATATTTTAGACACCTAGCTTGTCTGAGCAGAGAAGCGATCGCTGAGCTAACGTTAATAAAATTTGGCTTGTCATCCCATTGAAATTATCATATTATATCTAACCAGAGCGAAGACGTTTCAGGATGTATGAAATGGAATAGATCACTATTGCAAGCATTGTCACCTTGCGCTGAACACATTTTGGCTATTATCTGTTGTGGTCAGTAGAGTTGTCGCTGGTTTGTGATAAACTTGTTATCACGTCTACATGACATTTTCAGCAATAACCAATAATTTACATTTATTTCTCAATCGGGTTGTCTCCCATGTGGTATGCAGAATGACCAATCACAGCTGGAACAATAGTAGACAGCAGGTCCACATTAACACCCACAACCTAACGGTGAAATGATTTAGGCTGCTGTTCAGTTTTCTAATATTATGTGACTCGATTCAACGTTTTATTTTTATGTTTTGTGATTTTGCAGTATTTTATTTAGTCTTACTATCCATGTGTTGAGATGCTGTAAAAAATTTTTTTTTTACTGTACTGGACTCTTCATTATGATCGAACACTTTCCCACGTGGATTGATCACTTCTTGTCTTTTCGAAAACGCTGAACATTCCAGTGTCGTTAGCCAAGGAAATTTTAACGTCCAGCGCCCAGTGTATCAGATATTAGCATTGGCTATTATCTATTGGAAGAAACACTAATTCTAATGCCATGCTGAACTGAACCACCTGAAACCAGTTTAGGTACGTGTTTTGCTTGTATTATTATGCTACTCCGTAAACTTGCATTCGTGAAAAAAATATAATATAGCAATGGATAATGTTATGATTGGTTTGCTTGCTAGCTAACGTAAACTACATTGGCATGCTGGGTAACTTTGGCTATCAAACTGCAATAGCTACGTACAATCTCGTTTCATTTGTTTTAACTTGGGCTGCGTAATGCTTGAACGCAAAGCATACTGTTACTGAAACCTGACAAGATATCTTCATCCGTTTTTGTTGGCATTGGAGTCTAGTGAAGATTCCTAATGAAATAAACAGGCTGACATGATAACTTATGAAACGTTGCTAGAATAAGTTAACGTTTGCTGGGTTACGATTGATTATGATATTGATAAGTTATAACAGTGGACATTTAAAATGAATCATGATCATTGTGTATTTCATATTGTGTGTGTAAATTAATTATTTAACCACTTAGTTGTTATAGTTCTTTGTTTTAGACCTGATGAAATTAGTTTGTTTGACCACAAATACAGCTTTGCAATGTTAGGGCGAGTCAGGAAGGAGAGTAGTGTGCAGAAGTAGTCTGTGTGTGTGACTTTGTACTGAGAGCACAGGGTTGGGCTGCAGGTGGATCGGCTGTGTCACTGTGGCATTTTTTTAACAGTGCACACTGCACACATCTGACGGGTTCTTCGGCTGGCATAGTCAGAACCAGAGCAGTGTGGCAGTGGGTTAGAAGAGCAGCACGTCTTCAAGCACATTACCTAGATGGGGCACAAACGCAGTCTGCTGCATCCCCATGCTGCTACAGCTGTGTTGCAGGAGCATCGTAACTGTTTATTAACCATATTAACCCATTTTATCGTATTGCGTTTTAGAAGGTTTGCACTGCAATAGAGGTATGTAGTGTCTTTGCGAATAGGCTAGAAGTTTATCCATATGTTAAGGGGACTCCAGCTTGTTGCAGTGAAGGAAGGGTTAAAGCCTTTAAAACCTTTTTTATCATCCTCTGCCTTCTGCCAGCGATTCACTGGGATAAAGCCTTCCAAAAAAAAAAAAAATCACTTTTCCTGACCCCTGTGAGTCGGTCATCCAGTTGGAGGGAGGCAGCCTGAGCAGTAATCTCTCCCTTGAGCCAAGCTCGAGTGCTGTGCGGTAGTGGGTCTCGTCCTCTCTCTCTTTCTTTCTCCTCCCTCTCTCTGCCTATTGCTCCCATCTCTCTTTCACCATCCTTCTGCCTTACTCCCTTCTTACACTCCACCCCCCCCAGCTCCAAAGCCCTCTCTGCTCTCTCTCTCTCTCTCTCTCTCTCTCTCTCTCTCTCTCTCTCTAATGGTATGCCCCACTTGGTGCCTAATAGGGCTGTCATCAAGTGCTTCAGCCCTCACAACATATCTGAGAGAGTGTTTCTTTGGGAGGTGGCCTTTGTGCATCTGAGTGAGCGCACGTGTTTGTCTCTCTGTTTCCCAATCCTGGAGCAGAGACCCACAAAGGAAAATGGGTTAGCCCCCTGACCCATTAAATTAGCCCCATGTTACGATCCTCATGTAAAATTCCTCCTTGGACAAGTTAAGTGACTCCTGTTAATTTAACCGTGGGTGACAAATTTTCATTTAGCATTTGTTTGTGTTTAGGCTGTATTGCGCCAACCTTTAGTCTAACAGTTTTAGCTTCACAATGCTGCTATAGCCGGCTCTCGGGTATAGCAATATTAGATATGGCGTATGATGTACAGAGGTGATTCTCTTGAAATCTCATGGTCATTTTTCAAAAGGCTTTCTTTTGTGGGTGCTGTATGCCGCTGATGCAGATAACCATGAACAAAATAGAAGTCATATAAGCTTTAACAGAGAAGTGACCTTAACATCCACACCATTAATGACCCCAATTATTTAGTATGGAAATATGATAGAAAGCATGGTGAGTGTGAGAGTGCATAAGTTACAAATAAGATATTTGATTGTACTGTTAGGGCACACTATTTTAAGTTGTGACTTGAATATGTGAATAGAATATGCTACCGCATCACCTTCACCTTGAACTGGTGAAGATGGCCCGTGTTTAATGAAGCTCAGGCTAAATGCTGAAAGCAGACTAAATGCTGAAAGCGCGAGGTTTTGGTCGGCCCGCAATGGAGGACTCGCTCGAAGCGCCGCTGCGGTCCCAGTGCGCGATTCCCGGCCTGTCACGGCTTGTTTCCTCCCAGGCAGCCCGCCGCGCCGCGAGGTGACGGGCGAATCCCTCCGCGGGCTCTCCGCGCGGGCCTGGCCCCCCGGCCCCCCGGCCCCCCGGCCCCCCGGCCCCGGCTCGGCAGCGGCGGAGGCGGCGGGAGGGTGCGTAAGGCTCGCCCAGCGGAACGGCCCTCGGTTCGCCGCCGCCGCCGCCGGGGCCCCCCTTCAAACGGCGCGCCGCTTTCCCGAACCCGAGCGACGTAATCCCGCCTTTCTTTGCAGAATCAATTCCAGAAGGGAAAGGGGTTAATCGCGGCGCTGGCAGTAGATTTGCGCCTGACTGTGGATTAGGGCTGGGATAGCAGTGTGCCGCTCCGCGCTAATCTGCCGGCCTGCACGTCGTAAACAGAGGTCCCCATCAGATGGCTTTAACATATCAGCTGCTCTCAAAATGAGGGGGGGGATGGTTTGACGTCCCGTTATCCGTTGCGGCGGTCCCGGCGCGTCTCTGCCCCGACTGCGTGCGGCCCTTTAAGAGGTGGACTTTGCAGGGAGAGCCTTTCTGGTACGGATGGGTTTCTCTCGTGTAGCTCGTCAGGCTGGAGATGACAGGGTGCACCGGAGCGGAGGTCTGTTGTGGAGGTCATGAGGAGCGTGACCGCAGTGACACTGCTGTCCCTGACACCTCCACAGGAAGCCGAGTCAGAGAGGAGCACATGTTCCCTCACTGCTGCTTTGTGATGGTAAATATTACCATACTCACACTGCTCTGTGCTGATAGTCTTACACACACTGCTCTGTGCTGATAGTCTTACACACACTGCTCTGTGCTGATAGTCTTATGTACACTGCTCTGTGCTGATAGTCTTACACACACTGCTCTGTGCTGATAGTCTTATGCACACTGCTCTGTGCTGATAGTCTTATGTACACTGCTCTGTGCTGATAGTCTTATGTACACTGCTCTGTGCTGATAGTCTTACACACACTGCTCTGTGCTGATAGTCTTATGCACACTGCTCTGTGCTGATAGTCTTATGCACACTGCTCTGTGCTGATAGTCTTATGCACACTGCTCTCTGCTGATAGTCTTACACACACTGCTCTGTGCTGATAGTCTTACGCACACTGCTCTGTGGGATAGTCTTATGCACACTGCTCTGTGCTGATAGTCTTATGTACACTGCTCTGTGCTGATAGTCTTATGTACACTGCTCTGTGCTGATAGTCTTATGTACACTGCTCTGTGCTGATAGTCTTATACACACTGCTCTGTGCTGATAGTCTTATGTACACTGCTCTGTGCTGATAGTCTTATGTACACTGCTCTGTGCTGATAGTCTTATGCACACTGCTCTGTGCTGATAGTCTTACACACACTGCTCTGTGCTGATAGTCTTATGCACACTGCTCTGTGCTGATAGTCTTATGCACCCTGCTCTGTGCTGATAGTCTTATGTACACTGCTCTGTGCTGATAGTCTTACACACACTGCTCTGTGCTGATAGTCTTACGCACACTGCTCTGTGCTGATAGTCTTACGCACACTGCTCTGTGCTGATAGTCTTACGCACACTGCTCTGTGCTGATAGTCTTACACACACTGCTCTGTGCTGATAGTCTTATGCACACTGCTCTGTGCTGATAGTCTTATGCACACTGCTCTGTGCTGATAGTCTTACACACACTGCTCTGTGCTGATAGTCTTATGCACACTGCTCTGTGCTGATAGTCTTACGCACACTGCTCTGTGCTGATAGTCTTACACACACTGCTCTGTGCTGATAGTCTTACACACACTGCTCTGTGCTGATAGTCTTACGCACACTGCTCTGTGCTGATAGTCTTACACACACTGCTCTGTGCTGATAGTCTTATGCACACTGCTCTGTGCTGATAGTCTTATGCACACTGCTCTGTGCTGATAGTCTTACGCACACTGCTCTGTGCTGATAGTCTTACACACACTGCTCTGTGCTGATAGTCTTACACACACTGCTCTGTGCTGATAGTCTTACACACACTGCTCTGTGCTGATAGTCTTACACACACTGCTCTGTGCTGATAGTCTTATGTACACTGCTCTGTGCTGATAGTCTTATGTACACTGCTCTGTGCTGATAGTCTTATGCACACTGCTCTGTGCTGATAGTCTTATGCACACTGCTCTGTGCTGATAGTCTTATGCACACTGCTCTGTGCTGATAGTCTTATATACACTGCTCTGTGCTGATAGTCTTACACACACTGCTCTGTGCTGATAGTCTTATGCACACTGCTCTGTGCTGATAGTCTTATGCACACTGCTCTGTGCTGATAGTCTTATATACACTGCTCTGTGCTGATAGTCTTACACACACTGCTATGTAGTGCTGATAGTCTTATGCACACTGCTCTGTGCTGATAGTCTTATGCACACTGCTCTGTGCTGATAGTCTTATGCACACTGCTCTGTGCTGATAGTCTTACACACACTGCTCTGTGCTGATAGTCTTACACACACTGCTCTGTGCTGATATTCTTATACACACTGCTCTGTGCTGATAGTCTTACACACACTGCTCTGTGCTGATAGTCTTATGCACACTGCTCTGTGCTGATAGTCTTATGCACACTGCTCTGTGCTGATAGTCTTATGCACACTGCTCTGTGCTGATAGTCTTATGTACACTGCTCTGTGCTGATAGTCTTACACACACTGCTATGTGCTGATAGTCTTATGTACACTGCTCTGTGCTGATAGTCTTATGTACACTGCTCTGTGCTGATAGTCTTATGCACACTGCTCTGTGCTGATAGTCTTATGCACACTGTTCTGTGCTGATAGTCTTATGCACACTGCTCTGTGCTGATAGTCTTATGCACACTGCTCTGTGCTGATAGTCTTACACACACTGCTCTGTGCTGATAGTCTTACACACACTGCTCTGTGCTGATAGTCTTACGCACACTGCTCTGTGCTGATAGTCTTACACACACTGCTCTGTGCTGATAGTCTTATGCACACTGCTCTGTGCTGATAGTCTTATGCACACTGCTCTGTGCTGATAGTCTTACACACACTGCTCTGTGCTGATAGTCTTACACACACTGCTCTGTGCTGATAGTCTTATGTACACTGCTCTGTGCTGATAGTCTTATGTACACTGCTCTGTGCTGATAGTCTTATGCACACTGCTCTGTGCTGATAGTCTTATGTACACTGCTCTGTGCTGATAGTCTTATGCACACTGCTCTGTGCTGATAGTCTTATGCACACTGCTCTGTGCTGATAGTCTTATGCACACTGCTCTGTGCTGATAGTCTTATGCACACTGCTCTGTGCTGATAGTCTTACGCACACTGCTGTGTGGGATAGTCTTACACACACTGCTCTGTGCTGATAGTCTTATGCACACTGCTCTGTGCTGATAGTCTTATGCACACTGCTCTGTACTGATAGTCTTATGCACACTGCTCTGTGCTGATAGTCTTATGTACACTGCTCTGTGCTGATAGTCTTATGCACACTGCTCTGTGCTGATAGTCTTATGCACACTGCTCTGTGCTGATAGTCTTACGCACACTGCTGTGTGTTGATAGTCTTATGCACACTGCTCTGTGCTGATAGTCTTATGCACACTGCTCTGTGCTGATAGTCTTACACACACTGCTCTGTGCTGATAGTCTTATGCACACTGCTGTGTAGTGCTGACAGATATTTCCATACACGAGGAGATGAGGAGCCCGTCCCCTGGCATTGAGTGGACCCCCTGTTGCTATGAGTCAGTGTGTGGAATATGTGGGGAGCTGATGTATTTGCTGAGACAGTGGTGCAAAATAATGTGTTACAATGCCTGATATTCCTGTGTGTGTGTGTGTGTGTGTGTTTGCACGTGCAAGTCTATGACAAGAGAGAGAGCAATAGAGGCCGTCTCAGCTTGTCAGCTCCCAGACGCAGTAAACCTTGTCTTGTGAAAGGAGATCGGTGCACTTCTGTTACTGTGATGAAGTCACCGGGCATCTGAGAAGCTGCCAGTTAAATATGTATCACTGCGATTGCCACTTGGGGAAATATGTGTTCACTATTTGTTAGCTGTTAACATCAAGGCTCTCACAAGAGAAGAACACCAATTACTTACACAGGTGTGGGTATGAATGGCAGCAAAGAAATTGTTGTTTTGTTGCCATTCATGCTGAAACCGCCAGTAAAACACACAGCAAACAAAAGCAAGGCCTTTGCCATAAACCTTTGCACTGTTGTTCGAGTTAATGAAGCCACACTTTGCCAGGTTTTCCATCGGCACCAGACATCCTGTTCCAAGACAGCCGTGCCTACACTGTCTGCAAGGTTTTATCTTCAGGCTCACGAGTACACAAGACAGTAAGTGATTAAGAAAAGAAAAAAAAAACGGTTCCAATGCCTCCGTAGGATTTAAAAAATGATGGGCGTTGGCGTGAGGTCCACAACACGCAGCACGTCTGCGGCGAATGGCGAGGCACGGCTGGAGAAATCGCCGGCGCTGTTCACAGGGCATTGAAATGCCTGGGCCCATTATTCCTGAGCGGCACACAAACAGCGCTCTTTCACTGCATTCATTGTGAGGAGGGAAAACACGCCCAGCCAAACATAAAAAAGGTAAGAAGATAATCCAATGTCAGCGGCGCTCTGGGTAAGAACACATTATACAGTGAGGCATGGGGGCCCCGAGGTTGAGAATGTATTCCTGTGTTTGCCGTGATCAAGGAAGTCCATTGCACCAGAGCTCACCTCGGGCCCTTCTGACAGAGAATTGATTTGTTGCTGGCATCTCATCAGGAATACAGTAGCCCGGCGTCTGCGAATTATAAATGAGTTTTGTAGCACGGCGGGCTCTCTTCACAGCCCGAGTGAGCCATGTGTAATTCATACAGTGGAGCGGAGCGGAGATGGACCAGCCCTTTCTTCTGCAGAATGTGCATGACTCCTGCGTAATGGATGCAGCTATTATATACGGAGGGCCGCGTGTTGCGAACACTGGTTACAGCTACCCCACCCCCCACCATGCCTAAATGAACTCCAGGCTTGCATATTCTTCCTGTTTTACCATTTTAATTTCTCGCATAAAAATTATATACATTTCCAAATCCACTGGCCAGCTGTTGACAGTGCAAAGAAATCACTCATTCAAGCACACACTGCACAGCAGTTGTTAAATTGCCGCTGTGAAAAGAGCCAGTTATTCCTGTGGAAATTATTAAATAAGCCTGTTTGCTATTCAAAAGGCATGAGAGAAAGTAGAATTGAAATTGTGAAGCACCCTGGTGTGAAACAATGCGCTGTTTAAAACTTTCGGTTCGAGCGCCCTGCTCGGTGCGTTTGGAATAACGCGCCCGTTCCTTTGTGTGACTGTCCACATCACTGGAAAAAAAAATCACTCAAAGTCACCAGCAGCTTAAATAATTCAGTCTAAAATTAGGTAAGGTGGATACTTATTTCAACTGTGGCTGGGGCCTTGATTCATTAAACATTATTTCAGTCACCTGCTCAGGTCTTTAGCAGGGAGCACAGGCATTACAAATCTGTTAAAGGGCTAGTTCACTTTCAGTAGTTTTTTTGTTAGTATTTCTGTTTTGTTGTATTGTTTTTGATTGGCCCAGACAGTGTTTGTGTGTGATGAAGGAGGTTGTACAGTAGATACTTACAGAAGCATCTGATGGGCTGGAAGCTTTACAATGATTGGTATCAGGCTATTAAAGGGTTGTGGTCTAAAGCAAGGCAATACACTTCAGATATCTCCAAAGCAGCTAGTGCAACAATGTGAAGTCATATACTAAATATTATGACATCTCCATGCTTCTTAATCATATTCCTTTCATGCGTGCAAGCCCTAGTTTTAGACGATTGCAGCGTTGCTCTGAACGCGACCTCTTGTGAAGTGCCGTGCCAGTGAAGAGTGGCAGAGAACCCTGATTCAGAACAAACACGGGGAACAGTTAATCGCCTCCCCGTATCTTCACTCCTTTTGTGTCTTCATTTAGTAACCGGGGCAGGGCTCTATATTCAGTCGTGTAATTAATAGGCTCGGGGGGCATGAGGATTATGGATTCCCTTCCTCCCCTGTCTTTGTGTTTCTGGCGTTTCATCGGGCCCCGCTTGCCCGGATTGAGAGCCGCTGGGGGCTGAAGGCCCGGCCGGGTGCGTGCTGAGCGGCGCGCTGTCCAGCTCCGGCTAACGGGGGAGCGTTTGAGCCCGCAGCGCGAGGGACTGGCCCTGGCGTGACTGAAACAGGAGCAGCAGATCGCTCCCGACGCCCTGCTCTCCGTCGTCTTTTTTTTTTTTTTTTTTTTTGCCTTTTGTTCTTGGTTATCAGAAAGCACTGCGCGGAATAGCAATAAAGCAGCGGTGTTGAAAGGGGCTGTGGAGGTAGCGTTTCAAGGGCCGTTCCCTGCTGTGTGGTTATCCCCCGGTCAGTCCTACGATAATAACAGCACCGTCCCGCTAACGGAACAGCAACAGAAATAGCTAGCGCTGTGAGGCTAATCAATGAGGGGCATAAGAAGGGTCAGCTGGAATAATTGATCATTTTCCACCTTTATGTAATGGTGCTGATGTGTGTATTACATATACATGTAGCCATGCGGCTCACACAGTAGTTAAGTATCATGAATGTCAGGTATTGATATCTCTTCTTGTCTGTTGGTCCATCCATCCATCTGTCTCCACAGCCATCCGTTGTTTATTTCATGATGTTTGCGCTCAGTTGATACATATGGCTACGCTTCGGTGCTGGAAGTCCTGGCGTGCGCATATGATTGCGCATGTATTTGTGTGTGAGGGAGCGAATATTTTCCTCTCCTCATGGTTGGTTTTGTGCGCAATCGATACTCTGCAGTGGAGGCTTGCAGTCTGCACCATGTTAATCCTAGCAGAGCTACGGCGTGTGGATTCACGCTGCGCCTCAGCCAACAAACGCCGCTCTTATCAATACCTTCGCCTCGCTGTGAAGAAATGATACACTTCGCTTGGTGCTCTCCCAAGTTTCAATTGATTTCAAAGGAAAAGGAGGGGAAAAACCTGTGACAAACCGAGAAAGACATTTGTAGCTTCTAATGGCTGTGAGGTACTGGAAGACTGGCACCTGTCTCTAGCTTTTTCCTTGAGTGTCTATCAAATAGTGTACTTCTGAGCCAGGAAATGGTCTTTAGGGGTCCTGTAATGTTCTGCCTTCCTCTCACTTTCATTTTGTACCAGTTGTGTTAAATTATTCATATCTGATCTTAAATCTAGATGGTGTATAGAAGCAATGTTCATTGTGAATGGTTATCTGGAATTAAGTGAAATTTGTACAATTCAAAGGAAATTTAAATGCTAGTCACTGTATAGGCTAAATATTTTCTGATTTTATGGTCTACCACACCAATGGATGCTGCAGTAAGTGGCCATGCTTGTGGTTTGCCTAAATTGTCTTTAATTCCTTTAAAGGCAGGGTAGTACGAGTGAGATCAACACAGTTCTTTACCATCAGTGTAGAATTTATGGAATACCGTCTATTAGGCTAGTTGAATTGTAAACCGTAGTATATGGGAATATATTTATTATATTAGGCCTATTTATCCAAACATATACTCACATTAAAGGGGTTCTTTGTTATGTTTCCTCATTTCCTGCAGATTGTGGCGCAAAATGATTTGCCTTTTCAAACTTACTGTTCCTGATCAGTTTCCATGACAACGAATAAACAGGCCTACGTTCACCTATTTATAGCAAATGTAAAATTTAGCACTGCTGAAGTGACAGTGTCCATGGTGCATCTCTGAAAGGGGGGGAGAGTGCACAAGCAGTAGGGTGTAAAATGCCCAGTAACCTGCAATGTGACCCAAAGGGGTGTATTACTGTGTAAAATATCTGAACAAAACCCACAGCGCCATTCAATAAAATAAAACACAGTTCTGTGTAATGTGAAATTGAAAAAAGTACCTGAAAATACTGTTTTGTGTTTTGTGTACTGTGCATAGGCCTATATGTTAGTTTATGTGAATATATATCACAGACTGCATAGCTTCTACTGTATGATATATCAGGTGTAATGAGCATTTATTAAAGCTGAGCTGAAAGAATTTGAGATTTTTCAGACTCAAGCCGTTAAAGATTGATTGCTTTCTCCCCATACTCAAAGGAAATCATTCAGAGTTTATCACCCAATCTTAAACCTATCAAACATAGTTACAATTCTTGTACAATCCTTTGTTTATAATAATAACTTTCTAATTGATGTAGGCTACCATCAGAATTTAAAGCTAATCACATTTCTGCTTAAATTAGAACGTAGACAATAATTAAGACAACAAACAACATGTTCCTTTTCATAGATCTAGAATTCCCACTGCCATATTTTAGGTGACCTGCTTTAATGAAAATGTCCCATAACCAATTTGATGAATGGTGAAAAATGTATGCATTTAATACAGTACTAATGAATGTAACTATACAATGTTTATTGGGTATATGTCTAGGTACACAAAATGTAAAAAAATAATGTTATGGGATGTTATCTCAACTGACTTTGGTGATATTAGCTAACATGCTATGGTAAATAAGGGTAAGAACCTATTAAACCCACCCAGATCTAAGATGAGATATTTCCTACATGTATTGACTAATATTTTTGTAGACAAAGCAGAAATGTAATAATAAAATGAAATGAAATAATGATGTCTCATTTAAAGCTTTATGACTTTATTAATAAGCATTTTGCAGTGAAATATTTTGATATGTGGAAAAATCTGACTGGGTTAATGAGTACCTTACATACCTGTTAAGCCCACAGGTGTTCCAAATAAACCCGCTTCATGAATTATTGATAGAAAATCTTTTTAAAATGTATTTCAGCACATTATTATTATATATTATTATTATTATTATGAAAGGGTGGCACAAAAGTGAAAAGATAAGACTTCAGGGTGAGCCCAGGCCAACACAAATAAAAATGTTCTTAAAATAAAACCAAACTAATCTTCCACAAATGAAATACAGTATGTAGGTTAAACCTAACTCCTTAAACTAACATAAACAGGTGAAAACATGACACAACAAAACAGCAGCTCACCTTTACGCAAACACCAAACCCTAAACGTAGCTATTTAAACACACATATGTCAGTGGGAAAGATGGCTGATAGGTCCTGAGCTAGGGTGGAGGTGGGTCTTATACAGGCTGCTGGGCTGTGATTGTGCAGGCACTTGAAATGTGTGAGCCAATCAAGAAGAACCAGAAACACACGTGGCAGTCAGTAGCTGGATACCTGTTGCCTTACAGAGAATGGGAACAAAACAGAAAAACAGAGACTCACAGGCCACATAATACCATAACCAATAGTACAAATCTCACCTATACACTGAGCTGATACAGTTTTATTTTGCAATGCTCCCACCCAAAATGCAACTTTTAAAGGCCTACAGTTAGGTCTTTAAAGTAGGTATGCATTTTTAAACTGTCAGGTGCTAAAAAGGCTGTTTTTTAGGCTCTAAATGAGGACTTTTTATAAAAGACTGCTCTTCATAGCAAATGTATTGGTCATGTATATATGCATAGTACATTGGCATGTTTATGGACATGGACATTTTCTTGTCAAAAAACTTGTGAAATTATTAATAAATAAACTAAGTACAAATTAAATTGGACCTATATAGCCTAATACAATCTTTATTTCCACTAGTCCAAACATTTTGCCCTTGACTGTATTTGTGCTACATCATTTAGCCTACATAGACGCATTGCAAACTGATCCGAAAGTCCTATGTGTTCTGGAGCACTTATACAAATGCCAAACCACTTATCCATCTGTGAATTATTCAAGAAGGCAGGCTGGACCTCCTTGACCACCAGGAGAATGAAACATTGTTGTAGCCAGTAACATTGAACCGACTCCTGTTCTTCTTGTTTTCAGCTCTGCATCCAATCAGAGTGGATGTTTTGCAACATAAGTCTGGTGGTGATGGCATGTCATGTCCTAATGTTGGTAATGATAAAAATAATGAATAATAAGAATGGCTAGCTTGAGTATTCAGTGTTTTTTTTACATTTATATTTTTATTTTTTGCATCTCTTGCGTGGCAGTTGATAGCTTTAAATAGTTTGACATGACAGGTTGTTATTGTTGTGTTATGCCGGTGCATCAAGAGTACGTAATATTTTACAGTAACTGTTCCTGTCTTACATACGCCCACCCTGGCCCATCTTCTTCTGTTTGTTTTATATGGCAGTGGCTAAACAGTCTGACGTTTTACAATGTCAGACAAGGGACAATGAGTTTGAGATAACTAACAAACTGCGGATGATACTTTTGACATGATGTGCTAACCGGTCCTGTGCTTGTCAATAACAGGAAACGCAAATAGTTTCGCAGAATGAGCAGGCAGGTCAAACTGCAGTTATGTGCTACATTCATTGCTCGGATGGATTTCAATTTCTAGAGCAATTTTATGTGAGAAGGCCAAGGCAGCATTTCTGAACAGCTGCTGGACAGCAGCATCTCTAATGCAGTGACTACAATGCTGGCAAACGTTCACTGCAGAGATTTGTGTGTTCGTACTGATGGGTGGATGTAGCCTAATGGTGTTACCTGGCTTTTCTGTTTTCCCTGTTTCATTATCATTCTGTTAGAATGTAGTGTTATGTATGGTATCATGCATTTTTTCTTACAAAATATTTACCTCTCATGTCTAGTATCGCCTGACTAGTGAACTAAGTTGGATAAAAGTAAATTGAATTTTATGACAAAAATAGCTAATTTTTTATAAAACTTGATATTTGCTTTTTTAATTTGTAGTTACATGACAAGAATGACCTATCTTTGTTGTCCCAATTAAAATAATTAGCTAGCATTTTAGACTGTATTAGAATAGTCAGTAATCTAGCTCTGGCTGTCCCTACCAGTTGCACCTATAGATAACATAGAAGTTCATATCTGTGACCATGTTTTGCCAATGACACAGCGGTTGAAATCCTCAAATTGATAAAAGCACATTCATACTGTTCTACTGTATTATGGTCAGATCAGGAGGAATTAGCTTCAGTTAGGCCTAGTTATTTTGCCTGGAAGGTAAATTCTATAAAACTGCATATCACCTATTCCAGACCTAAGCCTATGTGACATTTTAGGTGTGCTGTTTAAATCTGAGACAAGTTCTCAATGTTTTTGTTAAAGAAGGGATGATATGGGATGTGTAAAACCTGCTGATCCATTTTTTTAATTTCATTTGACTGCTGTCAATAATGACTGCAAAAATAATACGGTATTAATCATGGTCATTTTTTCAAAGGTTCTTTTATGTTAAATTACCAAGCGTGTTCTTTCCTATGACAACTGTTGTCATTGTGAAGATCAGAGTAAGCTGTTCCAGTTAATTTTTTAGAGTGCCAACCTGAATTTGAAGTGGACTTGAATTCTCTGAGGCTGTACAATAGTCAAGTTTTACATTGACTCTGTATCGATGAGAAACTGAGGAAAAGGTCATATCAAACCAAGGTTTTCCTGCTTGCATTTGTAACGTGGAAGAATGAACTTGCAGCTTTTTTCTTCAATGAATACTGTAGATGTTGAAGTTAAAGATTAAAAATAGAAGTTACTTGCTGTTTAAATGTTTTTCCTCTCTCAAGTTCAGAACCATAGCATGTGCAATGTAGGATTTTGTATTTTCGGGATGCCAGTTTACAGAGTCAAAACGGCAGTCAGTGACCGTGAACTTTTGATGGTTTCGGTTTCTGTGTGAGTGTTTTGCGGCCAATCAGGTGCTTAAAAAAGAAGACCTGGAATGAAAACAAAGAGAGAAGTGCTGTACTTGGCTGTTGAACAAAAGGCCATTTCATGTTTACAGATTTGAATGTCTCACCAAATACTCTCCGAAGTACCCGCTAGTAAAACATGGTCATTATGGGTAATTAAGCCCAATAAGTGATCCACTTTAAGCAGCGAAGGGTTCGGGTGAAACGAAGGGCAGACACTGCAGTGCCCCAGAACAGCTTATCTCTGCGCTGTGAAACCAACGCTGCTTTTGCTTTCGCAACTGCGCCCGTCCGTCTTTAAAGTGCCTCCTCTTTGTGCTCCTTCCCCCACGTGTCTGTCTCGAGACAAAAGGCACTCAGGCCGTGGCTTGCAGCATTTCACTGAATTAACATGGACAGTCACTTCATCACATTGATTTCAAGAAACTTGCTACAGATGGTCCAGATTAGCCTGTATTAGATTTGGCTGTACATTTTCTTTAGGGAGGGAGAGAAGGCTGCGTTATATTTCGTAACTGAAAATAGGATGTTGTTGGACTCCAACCTCGCTATATCGTTTAGCACAGATGACAATTTTCACGAGAGGTTAGTGCCACCATCTGCATATAGATGAGAAGAATACATTAGAGAGATCATTAATAAACAATAAAAAACTAATAAAAGGGTAGCGGGATTGAGCTGTAGGGGTAAAGTGGATGAAGACAGAGTGAGACTGCGGCAGAAATCTTGATGTTGAATGTAACCAGTTAACTGAATTTTGATATGAAACAAAAAAGAAATACCAGATTAAATGAGGGCCTTTTAATATTATGCAACATGAAGTTATTAAAGTACCACTATTACATGTATTTTGGCTGCTCGCATTTTTCACTATAGCTGTCCAGTCATGACAGCCTAGCTGTGGCCATTAACAGAGTGTTTTACGCCCATTGATAATACACTACTATTTGTATCAGAGCCAAGAGGACTAAATAAACTGTAGAAAAGCCAGCTATTGCAGCTGTGGATTGCTAGGAGAAGTACAAAGATGTGATTGACAGGTCATGACAGTAAATGCATGTGGCTCTGTTGGAAGCAGACCTTGCTGTGTGTTCACATTCATAGGCTGGATGTCCGTTTGTCTCTATAGCTGCTTGACCACCATCCCTGAGCTAGTTCTAACAGTCTCCCTATGTACCAGTCACCCTAGTCACCCCTGCTGCTTTTCCTGGGTGTTCTGTTTTGGTTTTTTTTTTTTTGGTGACGTAGACCATCCATTCAGTAACTCAGATCTTAAACTTCTCATCGTGCAGCTTCAGGGAGTCATTCCCAAGCATACACGCGGCGGTGAGTGTGTGGAGCCGCATCAATAATGCATAGGCCAATTTCCAGGCAAGACGATTTAACCAATGGGAGGACGCGCTGGGCCGGCAGCAGGGGCGGGGGGGGGGGGGGGTGAGTGACAGGTAGCGGAGGCCGCCGCTGCGGATCGGGGCCGCGGCCTGCCAGCAGCGCTGTCGCTCGGGGCAGGAGAGGGCCGAGGCGCCACTTAGCGCCGGGGCCGGGGCCGGAGGTTGCGCTGCCAGTCTGCAGCCCGGTCCCTAAGTAGCTTTTAATTCTGGTGATGCCATAAATCACCTGCAGCTGATTCAATTACCGCAGTGTATACATGTGGCATTTTATTTCATTTGGCCTTCCGCGAGCCCCGAAGAGAGAGAGCCTCGGCGCTCTCCGTCTTTCTCTGGAAACAAAACGGCGTGTGGACGCGCGCGGAGCAACACAGACGAATTTCACACCGAACTGAGATGTTGCTAGACAGCTAAGCATGAGCCAGGTTTTTTAAAAGGCAGGCTGCGGAGGTATAAGGTTGTATTGTTTATGGCAGTGATTTAGCAGAACTTAGTGTTCACTGACTGAGCATGTGAGTGAGTCAGGGGCTCCCCCATGGTGGTGGCATTAACGTCTTTTTGCCACTAGGTGGTGAACCGGTTTTAATAGAGGATCCGTTAAAGCAGTCAAAATCTATGAACGGTGCCTGTTTGGTTCTTCTTTCTATACTTTCTATACTTCATTTAAAATTGCATTTCCTTGTGTTTTTTTCTCCAGTCCTTTTTTGTGAAAATACTTAGACCTTGTATAATTCTTGTTTTTTTCAGCACATAAAGTAGCCAGCATTCTATACACCATTCAAAGTTTCATTTTCAATCCAGCTATCTGTATTTTCTGTTTGCCAGCACATTTCATCACTGGATGATTTCCTCATTGTTCAGTTCTTTTGAGTGCTTTCAGCCTTCAAGGTTTCAATAAGGGGCTGTAAGTCAACAAGGCCTCACTTTGAGCACACGGAGGCCCTACCCCAGCTAATCTTTAACTATTCACACTTCAAATGTGTGGCTGAGAAGGAAAGATCTTGTGTTTTGTGCTATAATGTGGTTTTGCAACATTCCCCTCAGCTTTCAGTCTGCATTTCAAAAATCCTCTCTTCCTCTCTTCACATTCCTGACATCCTCTCAGGCTACATGTTTGATTCTTTACTAAATATCCCTGCTTTCTTTACAAAGCAGTTTAGTACGTTAGGTGTAGTGTGACTTCTGTACAGGTAGTTTGGTATTTAGATGTTGAGTCATTGTAATGCCCCCCAACCCTCCTCTTACATGCTAAAATGACTGTGGCTATTAGATTAACTGGGTTGTCACCATTTGGAAAAGTGGGTGGGAGAAATCAAATAAACATACAGACAGTGAGCTTTGTCTGATCTAGGCTAGCTCTGCAGACCTCATTATTCAGCAGTCAGCAGTACCCGACCTTCCCACTTTTGTCAGTAGTGCAAAACCAAATCTCACATTGAAATAAACAGAAGTGAAATGAATGTGGAATTAGGAAATCAATAAATAATGAAGAGTAATGCCTCTGCAAGCTCCTTCAGTGTCAGTAAGTAGGATGTGTGTTTCTACTTGTAGACTTGAGATGAAATCCCAATGTCCTGTGGCCCTGTATTCAAAATGGAGGCACTGTGGACTCTAAAAGGGAGGCACTGTGGACTGTAAAAGGGAGGCACTGTGGACTCTGAAAGGGAGGCACTGTGGACTGTAAAAGGGAGGCACTGTGGACTCTGAAAGGGAGGCACTGTGGACTGTAAAAGGGAGGCACTGTGGACTCTAAAAGGGAGGCACTGTGGACTGTAAAAGGGAGGCACTGTGGACTCTAAAAGGGAGGCACTGTGGACTCTGAAAGGGAGGCACTGTGGACTCTGAAAGGAAGGTACTGTGGGCTCTGAAAGGAAGGTACTGTGGGCTCTAGCTGTGATAACCTTCAAACATAGATCCAAAGATGTGACAGCAATATCTTGGAGACTTGTAACATGCCAAATTCGTTTTTTAAATACTTTTTGTTGATCATTTGCAAGCTAGCTTAGTACCTTAGTTTTAACATGCATGTTATAAAGGTATGAATAATGAGTGCAGTAAAAATGAAGGATTCATGATCACAGGTGTATATAGCCCACACAGTGAAACGAGTAGGTTACAGTATATGCAGTACTGTGAGGACAGACAAGAGTGTTAAGGGATCAGTACCCATATATGGACATGGGATTACATGGAAACTGCCGTAGAGATAAAGACTGCTGTAATACTGCTCATCTGGCACTGCTGATTATATGTGTACCTTTGCACAAGCATTTTTTAGGGTAGTAAAACAATGGGATGTAAAATTAAAATGTACGTTTGGCTGAAAAGTGAAGTAACCGACTTTTCTATCATGGTGACAAAAAATGGTCAGATTTGGGCTTGGGCTTGGGCTTGCAGTACTGACACCTTGAGCAGAAACCAAGCTAAAGCACCTGAGATGCAGTGGCAGCCACGGTCTTTGTTCAGTCAGTGTTTGTTTGAGCTCCCAGGTATATTACTGCAAACCATTCTATTCTTCAGTTTTGCCCAGTTTTTTAGTGCATCTTTGGAGAAAGCCCTGTGGCTCTTGTTTATTTTCTTGTAATGTGTGACTCAACATCCCTTTAAAGCCTGAAAATGGTGCAAGTGCAGCAGCCCCCAAACCTTTGCTAGTGCAGTGGCAGTTTGGGCCAAGAAGTTAATCCTGATGAAATCCCATGTGAAATACCCTGGGGACTTACAGTGAGGAAAACTTGTCTGAATTGCGGTAAAGACAATTAAATGCCATCCACAATTGTAAGTGACTTTAAGCCTATTTTACGCATAAGGTATTTAACTCTGCACTGCTTCTGCATTATTCCTGACTAATCCTCATCATCCTTTTTTATGGGAATTTGTCATAATTTCCCAGCCAGTCACTTTTCAGAATGACGACTTGTCTGTCCTGTTTCAGCTGTCTTTGGGTTTCTTTCCTGTCGGTCTCTGTGATGAGATGCTTTCCCCCTCTGTCCCCTGTCCAGTATGTGTTGGAGTGCGTGTAAGGGCTGGAGCGTCTCTTTTTAATGATCTCTTAGCGAGCGTCCAACCCTGCAACCGGACGCTAGGCCTTAAGAGCTCCAGACCACAAGCGCCCACCACAGGCCCTACCCCGGCCCTACCCTGGCGTCTCTCCCCTGTCTCTGACCTCGCTCAGGAATGACGCTCTTTATGCCCTCTCTGCCCCCCCCCCCCCCTCCAGGATGAGAGTTCAGTGAGCAGCGAGGATTTTGATATGAGCGACCCCACATGGATATCAGCTGATCACGGCCCCGCGTCCGACCAGAGCCCCAGCCACGGAGAGAGAATGCACAGCCCACAGAACGCGCACAAAGAGGAGGACGGTAAGGCCACTGGACCCCCCCCCCCTTCCCATGAGCCTCTGCTCTGACAGGCATCCAGGCAGGATGTGCAGTGAGCACACGTACGAGCGCAGGCCGCACGCAGACACTTGTTCAGGAGCAGCGCATGCAGACGCGTGTTCAGGAGCAGCGCATGCAGACACGCGTTCAGGAGCAGCGCATGCAGACACGTGTTCAGGAGCAGCGCATGCAGACACGCGTTCAGGAGCAGCGCATGCAGACACGTGTTCAGGAGCAGCGCATGCAGACACGTGTTCAGGAGCAGCGCATGCAGACACGTGTTCAGGAGCAGCGCATGCAGACGCGCATTCACAAACCGCGCGTTCACACAGCGGCGCATGCCGACGTGCACTCATGAGCAGCGCATTCACGCAACGGCGTACGCAGGCATGCGCTCCCGAACAGCGCGTTCATACTGCGGCACACGCAAACGCACACTCACAGATTCTCACATGCGTGCGCACATGCGTGTACACGCGGGCGGTGTGCGAGGGGGGGTGGGCTCGGTGTGCACTGATGTGAGCGGAGAGGAAAGGCCATAGTGGGGCGAGAGGAGATGTTGGAATCGATTCAGATCAAGCAGCTTCAGCCCGCTGCCTCTCCTCCTGGGCCTGAGGAACGGGTGGAGCGCTGAGGGGGGGAGGGGGTGGTAGAGGGCAGGAGAAGATCCGGGGAAGGTGGAGAAAAGAAAAACTGGCCTAGGTATGAAACTGCAACTGCAGCATCGATTCGGAGCTTCACCTCCAGAGAAGCAAGGGCTTTTGTAGCACTTGTATTCTCTACAGTCACGGGTCTGCAATCTGAAAAAAGTCAGTGAATTATCCACACTGAAAGACCCAGTGGGGAGGCAGTGCACTCTGTGACATTAGCTTCCTGGTGTCTGCTTGGTCTCTGGATGTGACTCCGCCCCCCTGCATTTTCTGTAGGGGAAGTGCGGGAAGCTGGCTTGATTCCTGCCTCAGCTGTCAGACTGAATCTGTGAAAAAAGCCCCAGTGAGAGCCATCATCGCAGGTCCAGCGTTTAGATTGGCAGCTAGCCACAGTCACACGGACCTGTGCAACTCAACACAGGAGACGCACCTGAAAATAAGCAAACGCATTCAAATTGGAACACTAAGGATGACTCATTTTGTCTGCCTCTTTCTTGGAATTGAAGTGCTGAATATAACCCGTCAAGGGTAGAGAAAAACACGGATGGACAGTAGATGCTTTGTTGTGTCGTTTATTAAATGCAAAACTTGGATAAACGCAAATAAGGCAGTTCAGCTCTGGGTACTGAACAAATTCAGTGAACTGCATGTTGCAGTAATGAAGCTAAATCATTAAATTGTGTGTGCATAACATTTCTTGTAATTGTAGATTTTATGTCATTTACCTGAAAAAAAAAAAGAAATCTTCCACCACATTGGTGGTCATAACACTGACGGACAGCATTGCATTTTACCTGAGCATGTGTGTGGCCTGCCCCCTGCTTTTCAATCTAAGAGGCAAAAATCTGACTGATGGGTCTCATTTAAAAGCAGTGAGTCAGATGTTGTCTTTTTTTCCAGTAAAATGTTATCAGCAAATCATTTTCACCTTTCACTAATCAGCTTGCTGGCACAACTGCAGACTATTTATCATTGTAATAGCTAGCCGTTTTGATGTGAATTAACTACCAAAGGATGCAGTGAACAAATTAAAGAATTGTGTATGATAGTTCTTGCTGGCAGGCACTGGGTTATAGCCATATTGCTAGTTTATGATCTTTTGTCCTTGTAGTTAGCAAATAATCTTTTAATTGGTTAAAATTACAAGGAAAAGAGAAACATTTAGCCTAATATCTTGCTAACAATTAACATCTACAGCATTAACATCAGAGAATGAAAATTCACTAGAAGTTTAAATTTTTCTTTATCCGTATACCTGAATCATAGAATTAAGGAAAGAACTTCCCTAAATTCGTATGTGAACAGCTACCATATTTATTGTTGAGCTTAAAATGAATTTATTGGAAGTCAAGAAATATTTCCTCTGATGGAACCAGTAAACATTTTATTCATCTCCAATATTGTATTGTACCATTGATTCCTTACCCAGGCTGTCAATAGCCAAATGAGAGGCAATTCATGGATGTTATTCTGAAGGAGTGTCAATAATTACATTTTCATTTAAAAATAAATGAACGAAATAAGTGATCATGAAAGAGCCTACTCAGATGCGGAACTATGATGAATCCGATTCTGACAGTGATGGATGAATTTGGACTCAGCCAGCTTACCTCTCTAGATCAGGTGTCTGCCTCTTCCCTTTGCTCTGAGCGGGCGGAGCTTGTCTTTCCCATAGCGACAGTTTGAAGGCGCACCCCGTGTTTGTTTAGGCACAAAGCGAGCACAGGCCGCACCTGCGTGTGGAGTGGGTGCTGTTGAGGCGGGCTGCGGAGTCTCGGTCCTAGAGCCCTCTCGTGTGAGGGGCCGAGAGGCGCGGGCGGGCCCCTGGAGGGCCCTCACCGCAGATGACTGTGAGGGTCACCGGCCGAGCGCGGCGGCGAGCGGCGGCTCCCGAGCGGCCCGGCACGGGGACCGAGCCAGAGAGAGAGGGACCGGGCCGGCCAATCACGGGCGCTATCTGCGCTGATTACGCCGCACTTGACTTGACGTTTTTATACGCGCGTCCTCTCCCTCCGCCATTTTCCGCTGCCGACTCCCCGAGCCCGGTGATTGAGGAAGCTGTCGTGTTCTGTGTGGAGGAGAGACGTCACAATCAGGCGGGACGGATGGGGTAACGACCCGGCCGCGACAGGCTTATTTCCCGCGGATCCATCGCCGGTGACACCGCGGAGCTTTTTCGTTTCCCGCCGCGGCCCGACGCAGCGGCGGCGTCCCTCGGCCCTTCGGCTGATGGCGCGCTAACACAGCAGCAGCGCTAACCCGCGCTAACGGAAGCCCCGCCGCGCGGCCTGCGGTGCCGCTGTGGAGCGGCTAGCGCCCTTGCTTGTTTATTTGTTTGTTTGCTCTTACGAAACGAGAGAGCCGTTTGCTTTTTGAAAGGCGTCTGGCGGAAGCTGAGAGCATCACAGACGTGGAGACCATTTACATGTTTACCTCTAAGCTGCCCCCCGCCCCCCCCCCGGCGACGCTCAGAACGCTAACTCAGCGCTCGGCGCTGTGGCCCAGTGGCACATATGGCCCGCCGTGGTAAAAGTCACTGAAAGTAGGCCAGCGAAACCGACGGCCTGCCTTTGATCTGCTTCCCTCCGGAGCCCAGCGATCGAGGTCAGCTGTAAAGCAGAATAAAGGGATAAGAATAGCCCCGCGCTGGATTATTTACTAGCCGCCGTAGCGCGGCTCTCTGGGGCGGTCGAGGCCCGTCCCTGTCACACAGGCCTCGGCCCCCGACATGGCGGCGTCCCGGCGACATGGCGGCGTTTGGGGGGGGGTTTTGCGCGAGACGGCGAGGACGACACCGCGGTCCGCTCTGACGCGCGGGGAGGCGTGTCGCCCAGGCGCGCGCTTCCCCCGCGAGCGGCGGGCTAATTTGCATGAGTGCTGAAGACGCGCGCGCCGGAGAGTGAAGCCATCGCAGATGGGATGAATAAGTAAGCCGGGGGTGGGCAGACAGTGAGTGCTTGGGCTGCGGTCACACAGAGATGCATCAGGCTGCTGGAATCGTTCTCCTCTCTTTGAGTCATCGATAGTGGGGGCAGTGCATCTGCAGCTAGCAGAACAGCCTAGAGAAACGTGTAGACGTTATTTAAATTATACATTTTTTTATGGCCATGTTCGCTGTCGTGAATATCTAAGCATCCGCAAAATGAGCTTGTTTTATGTCACATGTCTGTTTTTTTAAATGTAGGCCTACTTATTGATAAAGCTTACAATCGGTGATGCAGGATTTCTGCTGGAAGTAATGAAAAGGTTAGGTTATCTTGATTCAAAAATATGGCTTTGTTCCGGCATTACTGTGCAGCACAAGGGTTAATGGCAGTGAAATTTGTGCGCGTGGCAGCTTTGGCTATTGAAATTAAACATGACTTAACAGCGCGCAGAATAGTATCGTGGCTTTTGATGAAGACACGGGGAGAACGCCTGGAGCCAGATCTGCTCTCTTCCTGTGATGGTACGCTGCCTCGGCAGGGAGGGTGAGATTCTGATGGCGCTTGTTACGCATTCTCAGAAAAAAATGTGCAAAAACGGTATCTATAGGGCTACGGTGCCTCAAAGGTACACCCACTGTACCCTTGACCCTTTCAGATTAGTGTTATACTGTGAGGGACACACGACCTATTGAGGGAACCTTAGCGGGAATTGTGCGTTAGAGAGCGAGAACGGACCCCCCACCGTACCCCTTTTCCTGGCCGTGCACGATAAAGGAAATGCGTGGTCACATGGGTATGCCCCACGTGTGGCTGAGCACATTATGCCTTGTTTGTCGGAACAGGGATTTTAGAAGCCCTTTGCCTCGGAACAGAAGGTGCAGTGAAGGAGTTAATGCTTATACCAGCCGTATACCCTACCTTCCGCGCAACATTTCCATCTGGAGCCACAATTAAACAAACATTGATATTAAGTGAATTAAATTTGATTAAAGACCAGTGTGCTTTACTGTGGACTCAGAAAGGTATTTGGTCTCATCTTATCAATGTTAGTGAATGTTGTGACAAAAAAAAAGGTTGGGCGGAGGGTTTTGGCTGAGTTTGTGGAGGTGCGCTTGGCATTTGTGTGGGGATGATATTGGTCACGGCCAGGATTGGGTTATTCAAGGAAAGAAATGGGAGGAGGGGGAAAAAAGTAATTGTGATAATCGTGCGATAACCTAATGGAAATACTATTAAAAATTCAGGGCCATTAACATATGACATTTCACAGTGTGTGTTGTGTTTGATTATGAGTGTGTTTGCCAAGTTCATCGGTGCGACTGCGGGGCTGGAGCCACGGAGAGAGACTACACGGTGAAGATAAAATCTGAAGGCCTCTTCAGATAAATCATAAGAGAGCACGCGGCTCTTATGCCCTATCCCCTCCCCCCCCTCCCCCCACCCCAGCAGCCTGCAGCGAGAGAGGGCCAGCTCCCCCTGTGTGTGTGTGTGTGTGTGTGTGTGTGTGTAGAGTGTGTGTGTTTGTGTGTGTGTGTGTGCGCATGTGAGTTTGTGTGTGTGTGTGTGTGTGTGCGTGCGCATGTGAGTTTGTGTGTGTGTGCGCACATGTGTATGTTTTAGTGTCTGTTTGTGTGTGTGTGTGCGTGTGTGTGCATGTGTGTGTTTGTGTGTGTGTGTGTGTGTGTGCGCGCATGTGTATGTTTTAGTGTCTGTTTGTGTGTGTGTGTGCGTGTGTGTGCATGTGTGTGTTTGTGTGTGTGTGTGTAGAGTGTGTGGTGGGTTCAGTGCTGCCTACTTGTTGTGTCCTAATTTGCGCTGTTGAAAACTGCTTTCCACTGAGATAGGGCCAGAAGCTTGTTAATAATTAAATGCGCCCCCGCCCCCCCACACTCGACGGCTCACGAAAAATAATAAGGAGGCTAAATTAATAATTACAAGAGAAATCTCAGTTGTGAGAGAGATAGGTAACAATTTGTTTTGTTTACAGAAATGATCACCAGCTGTGACTTAACGCCTGTTGGCATGTTTATCATTGGTGTGTGTTTTGCTGTGAAGCTGCAATTAGATAGCTGAGGCTTGATCAGACTGCTGTCTGCAGCGTTGCCTAATGAGACCGCAGTCTTGAGCGACTGCCGCCGCTAACTGTAGTAGCCTTTCTGTACGGGCACACACAGGGGATAAGAGGTTTCAGGCATTACCTCTGTCCTCCTTCTCCCGCGCTATCGGAGAAGTGTTTAGCAATTCTCTCAATCCCGCCCAAGGTCTGTTCCCCGTCTGGAGGATGAGGTGCTCTTTTTAGAGACCTTCCCGGCTATCTCTTGTTGTTTTATGGGGAGGAGGAGGGGGCCGCTTCATAGAGGGTGTAAAGGTTGCTCCATAAATCTCCCAAAAGCCCTGAAACTTGTACCCATGGGTATCAGCGTCCCTGCTGCCTGTGTGCTTTACAGGGGGGAATGAAACTCCCAATTGGGCTGCCTGGATAAGATAAGGGGCTGTAAAGAGGGCACGGCTGCGCTCGCGTGCGGTTCTGCTTTTTAAAGGTGGCTCCTAAGCACCGGATCACCTTGACCGGCTCAGTTAACGGGTCTCGCTCACGGTCTCTGGCTTTGGCCTGAAATACAGTCTCCTTTCATTTTGTTGGCCCTGGTTGGTTCGCGAGGGACAGGAATCGATTATTGCGGGTCCTCAGAGGGGAGCGGCGATGAGGAGGAGGAGGAGGAGGAGGAGGAGGAGGAGGAGGAGGAAAGTTTGTCGGATCAACCCGAGATCCCACAGTTAGGCCTGATGGTGATGGCGACACCGAGGTGGATGGCCTCCAGTCCTGTCAGATAATTACCAGAATGTTCCGTAAAGGCTTGCGATGATTCTGCCTGTTCTCATGTGGCAGAATTCCTGGTCAAGTTCTGGGAGTGTGGACCAAAAAGCTCTCATGTTCACACGTACCTGTAGCACACGGCAAATCACAAGCCCAATTAAACTTCCGAGAATGTGAACCGTGCGGTCTCCAGCCTCAGCACAGTCCTGCGGATGTTAAATACTGCAGAGGCAGGGTGGTGTAATTAGGCTGTTTCTCCATGCGGCCTCTCTTCCTTTCTTTGTAACACTAGCAGGCCTTGGTCTGCCTTAATAATAGCTCTGCGTTGCCACTAACATCCACCCCCGCCCCCACCGAACGGAGAATGGCTTTTCACTGGAAGGAAATGAGATCAGATAAAGCTTCCTCCTGCTCTAGCCCATGACTTGAGTCCCAGTCAGATAGCTGGAGTAATTGCTTAGTGCGGTTTTACACTTGGATTTGGGGCTGCAGGGTCTTGAAATGCTATTGGCAGTTGCACACAATTGCAATAGTAAAATAAATAGCATCACGTGACTCGCACATGATTGCCTAATATAGTAAACATTAAATATATTCCAGCTCTTAAATGAACTAACTGTGATCCTGTCCTGAATATTATTTTGATTTGATGTGTGGCTGTCAGTCCATCCCTCTGATGATCCATATAGGCTTTTGTCTACATTGCATTCGTAGTTGTAACATGTTCGCAAACCAGGATGTGAAAAGTTGTTAGTGCAGGTGAAAGGATGCTGTGGTAAATGATATATCTCTCTCTCACCCCCGCCATGATATTTTATTACCGAATGGGCTTTTCTGCCCCCAACACATTCCTGTTTTATTTTATATTCACATCCACGCAGTTGGTGCGCTCTCTTTTTCCCATTCTCTAACCCTCAATTCACCTTTTTATATCGCGGCCGGCCTTGGAAATATCGCCCAATTGAGATGATGAAGAGGGAAGTGGGGTTCGGGGCGTGTGGTGTATCAGCGCTTTTGAGCGCCTCGCTCCAGGGTCGCCCCGTCCCCGGCCACACCGCCCCGCACCGCCCCGGCAGAGTCACCTGAGAGAGCCCGGGGGGGGCAGGCCCAGGGAAAGGCTCAGCCCGTCCTCTGATTGGCCGTCTCTCCGCGCTGCACACCCGCGGGCCTGTCCCCCCCTGCGTCTGTGGGCGGGGGCAGGGTGGGGGGGGGGCAGGGGCGGTTGCTGGGGGGGGTGGGCGGGCGTCGGCCTGCCTGAAGCCAGGCTCGCGCAGATTTCGGTGGGAAATGAAATGCAGTGTACCAGTATACTCGCAAATCACCTTGAAGGTTCCTTCTGAGGTCTGACGCGCAGAGGAGAGATGCATGGGAGGCCAGGACTGAACGCCCGGAGTCTCTGGACTGTCAGCGGCAGGAAGACGCCCCCCCACCCTCCACCCCACCCCACCCCACCCCACCCCCACCCCATCTCTCTGTTCTCTGGGCAGCCAGAAACAAACAGCGCAGCCCAGCACACTGGCCTTTGTTTTTTCTCCCCATATAAACTTGTCATTTTTTTCCCTTTTGGCATAAATGAGAATCTGTCTTTTGTCAAGTGCCCGCCGCTCTTTCTAATGAAACCTGATGTTTCGTAATAAAACTCAGTCAAGCAAAATTTAAAAAAAAAAGAAAGCCTTGGAATTAGAGTAGGTTTTTTTAAATATTGAAAATTAGGAGCTGTTCTGTTTTGTATCCGTGTCTTGCTCAGGAAGCGGCCAGCTCATTTCGTAGTGCTGTCGATGTGAAACATAAATATAGAGAGGAGGAAGGGGGGAGGCCGCGTAAGGAAGGCTGAGTGGAGAGATTGATCCGGAGGCACGCTGGCTCCTGGAGACGTATGAGTGTCAGGCGCGTGGCGTGACAGGTTCAGGGGCAAACCGGAGAGGAAGTTCAGGGGCAGGCCAAAGGGGAATCTTCTGCACGCTAGCACAAGGACGGGAGGTTGCAGCCGTTCTGCAGAAGTCGGCTGTGCCGTGGTCAAGAAGCCACTGCACTGTTTGTACTGAAAACAAAGCCGTCGCAGCCCGCGATGGTGGTGCCCCTTCAGCCTGACAGGGAAGCAGAACAGGCTGATTGTGGGGGGGTTGGGGGCAGGGAGTGACAGCTACTGTGTGTGCGTGTGTTGTGCACGTGTGTGTGCATGTGTGTGTGTGTGGTGTGCGTGTAGTGTGTAGTTTTTGTATCTCTGTATGTGGTGTGGACCGAGCGTGCGCGCGCTCGCGCGCGTGTGTGTGTGTGTGTGTGTGTGTGTCTCTGCCTCTGTGTGTGGCATGGCCTGAGTGTGTGTGTGTGTGAATGTGATGTAAAAGGAGTCCGGGGGCTGCAGAAGAGTGTGTGCACACTGGGGAGGGAGGCTGCAGGGGGTGGGGAGGGGCACAGGGTGGCAGCTCTGCTCCCAGAACAAGGCTCTGTGGCTGGTACTGCCTCCGTCTTGCGCAAGAGAGAGCGTTTCAAAAAAGAGAGAACAAAGGTCACACTCACTCACTCACTCACGCCCACAGACGCACACGCAGGCACACGCACACACACCACACACACAGCGCTGTTCTCAGCCAGTGTATGCAGCCATTGTCACTTCATCTGAGAGGACGTTTCTAAAAACAGGAGCCGCCTGTGTGAGTCTCCGCCGCTTTGCGCTGGAGCTTCAGCCTGTTTCACGCCGTCATTCCCTCACAGAGCCAGCGTTTCTCTCAGAAAATATAAATTTACAGCCTTAAAATTGCTGTGTGTGATTTTTTTATAGCTGGCAATAAAGTGTTTATAATCTGTGATGTGCGGTGCAAGGCGGTTAGTGTAGGCGGTTAGTGTCCTTGTAGCCTGATGGTGTTAATGAGCCAGAGAGACCCAAAATAATGGGCCTGTGCATGCCCAGCACCCTTTGTCCACTGTCTCTCTCAAGAGTGCCTCTGTCTGGCCTCGCGCTGTACCAGCCAGACACGAGAAACAACCTCATCGCAGCTGGAATGGGTGCATTTTTCACCTTGCATTTGCATGCTAACGCACCTTGTGACGCATTTAGACCAGAAGTGGCTCAGTCACAGAGAAGATTCTGGTGAGTTTGCTTTGCGCCTGTGCGATTAGACCTTTATACCCAGGGTATTGGAATATCTCTTCTGCCCAAAGACTGAAAATATCACCCCCCCCCCCCCCCTGCCCCTGCCATCACTGTAATGTAACGCTGTCAGTCGCCAGGAAGCTGGGGAGTGGATTCTTTGTGCGGGCCTTCACCAAATCACGGCCCGCTCCCGACTCCTCCTCCTCCTCCTCCTCCTCCTCCAGCGCCGGTATTGATAACCGGCAGCACCCCCCTCCCCCAGTCCGGCAGGGCCCAGCCCCGCTCTGAGAGCCCAGCCCCGCTCTGAGAGCCCAGCGCGCAGATTATTAGTGACAAAGCCGCGGATTCCGCCCAGGCTGCTGGAGCCCAGCCCCGTCTCTTTGTCTGTCGCCCTGCCGTGTGTGTGTGTGTGTGTGTGGGCAGGAGCAGGCCCGCATCCCAGGACTACTCCCACACGCTTTCACTCTTCTAATTGCGCCGCTTCCATTTCCACGCCGGTCACATTCTGGGAAAAAGCCACTGCGCAAATATAAATTGTGTAAAAAGATATGGCTGGTCTATGGGAAACAGGGGGTTAGGTTCCAAGCCTACAAAACAGCCTCCCCCAAATGATCCAATGTGGGTTTCATTACAAATTTCTAATGAAATTTGACCTTGCTGCTCACCTTAGCGATGTTGAGAATGAACTTGATATGATGATAGTGCTGATGTTGTTGAAGTCAAGACCCTGAGGGTTCACCCATAGCCAGCTTGTTCCGCTTCGTTCTAAAGTTACTAGTCTTCACGGGTGACAAATCATTTTTTGAGCCGTTCTTGCAATTTCTTTGCGCTCATGTTAAACACTTATCAAGCGTGGCCAACAGCAGGTAAAGCAAGCGGGACAAGCTCACGGGACTGCATGGCGAAAGTTTCCGGCTGACTGCCGATGCTTTTTGGCAAAACACCGCACCCTGCTAACCCTTGTGTTCAGTTTGGGTCAAATTGACCCATTTTAAACTTTTAGTAAAAGAGGAATGACACTTTTGAGAGATATATTACATAACCAGTGCCTAAACCAGTGTAAATTCAGTTCCTGTTTCTATTTGTAGTTCATCGTCTGCCTTTGCGTTTGCTCTGTATTTTTGCCTGTATGGTTTCTTTAAAAAAATAATAAGATAAAAATGGAAAATAATTGCAAATTGCAGTTCAGAACAACAAATAGCAATAATGTACTGCATGAAAACCTTGTTTCATTTAAATTTTTTACAGACAAACTTGATTTATGCCCTCCATGCTCTCATTGTACTGGCTTTTTATATCATCTTTATCACATAAAATGAATGACACATTCGTTGTTAAATGTGATCTAGCAGAGGTAAATGGCAACCATTAGCCACATATACTGTCTATATTGTTTGTAATTGAGATAAAAATATGTATATATTTAGTTTTTGTTTTTTTTTCTGTATTGCTTTAAACTCCTAATAGTGTCCTGGGTATATTTGACCCAGGCTAACAGTTTCACAGGTGCTAATAAGAACACAAGAGTTCACAGAAACACATACCTGCTCAAAACAGAATAAAGATTCCCAATTCATTGATTGCACGTAAAAGAAATTGAATGGGAAAAATACAATGTAGAGTGTAAGTCAAGTAATTAGATATTTTTTAACCCCTGCATGAATGGGTGTGTGCACATGTGCTTTGTGTGTGAATGTTTGTGTGCGTGCATGCGTGCATGTACTGGGTATGTGAGTGTTTCATGTGCGTGAATGCAGGTGTGTGTGCGTATGCACTCGGCGTGGAATATGCTTTGTGTGTGAATTTAGGACCTCAAAATGATTGAAAAATGTATATTCATACATGAATGGGGATACGGATCCACTTGGGGAAAAAATAAATAAAATAATCATCATCATCATCATCATCATCATTGACCTGCCCTATGGAAAACATCTTCTCATGCCATTTTGTATTTCTCAATAGAGTTGTCTCTTGCTCACTGTTAGGAGAGGCTGTATTTGCTGCCTCTCCTATGGCCCATAGATACCACCCCGCCTCCCTCACCTCTTCTGTTGCTCTCCATTCTATCTGGACATGAACGTCCCTGGCTGAGGATTCTCTTATTACAATGGGAGCCCCTGGATACACCTCAGCCCTCTCCCAACATTATATTACATTTTTATGCATTCATTGAGCTGAAGCTCTTATTCAAAACCTGAAGCTCTTATTCAAAACCACGGCAATGCCAAATGAACACCAGGATTGAATGTAATATTCACTGTAACGCAGTGGAAGAAAGCATCATTGTGAAAAACAAGCTTATAATACACGCATTGTGGCTCATAAGCATTGTGCTGGAAGAGAGGTGTTGGGCAGCCTGTCAAAGACCAACACAAGTGCACTGCCCCGTCTGACACGCCCGCTTGCCTCTGCCTCTTCTGGGACGCTTTGGAGGACCAGGAACCCCCCGTCCCCCCCTCCTCGCCCATCTATTCAGTGTTCAACCTGGAGGGGAAACTAGCGTCCAGCGCCCCCGTCCCAAAGCAGTTTGGGTCCCTTTGTGAGAGGTTGCAGACGCCTGTGTGGAGTGTGCTGAAGAGCTCTGAGACACAGCCTCCTTTCTGCCGCCCGGGGAGCGCAGTGCGCCTGTGCGCCTGTGCGTGCGGCGCAGGCCAGGGTCGTGTGTGGGCGCTGAATGTGCCCGGCTCTCTCTGCAGTCTGGCCCTTTGTGCGGCGGCAGTGTGGGGGAGGGAGGGGAGGGAGGGGAGGGGGGGGGGGGTCTGTGCCCATCTCCTCCTCGCCATTGTCTCTCGCCTCTCAAGGCTGCGGCCGCCGCCGCCCGCTCAGCTCAGCTCCGCGCCAGCGCCGCTCTCAGGGAGACGGCGGTACGGCCGCCATCAGCACGGCGGAGTGTGGGAGAGCGCGAGGCGGTGTGGGAGTGGGAGAGAGTGAGATGGTGTGGGAGTGGGAGAGCGTGAGACACTGTGGGAGAGAGTGAGATGGTGTGGGAGTGGGAGAGCATGAGACACTGTGGGAGAGAGTGAGATGGTGTGGGAGTGGGAGAGCGTGAGACACTGTGGGAGAGAGTGAGATGGTGTGGGAGTGGGAGAGCATGAGACACTGTGGGAGAGAGTGAGATGGTGTGGGAGTGGGAGAGCGTGAGACACTGTGGGAGAGAGTGAGATGGTGTGGGAGTGGGAGAGTGTGAGACACTGTGGGAGAGAGTGAGATGGTGTGGGAGTGGGAGAGCGTGAGACACTGTGGGAGAGAGTGAGACCGTGTGGGAGTGGGAGAGCGTGAGACATTGTGGGAGAGAGTGAGATGGTGTGGGAGTGGGAGAGCGTGAGACACTGTGGGAGAGAGTGAGATGGTGTGGGAGTGGGAGAGATGGTGGGACCAACTTTGAGACAAGAGTGCGACAGAATTTTTACCCCAGTGCCCGATCGCTGTTTTAGACCTTTTACCACGGCTTAAACTGGGGAAGGCGCAGGAGAAGTCACCCTAATGCTTTTTCACACAACCTGAGCTCCCATGCAGGGGGACTGCACAGGTCCAGTGATGTCATGGACAGTTTGTAGGTAGCTGCTGTGGAATGAGGTGAGGGTTACCCAGCTGCCTAATCCCCTCTGTCCCTGGGTGAGGGATACCCAGCTAACCAATCCCCTCTGTCCCTGGGTGAGGGTTACCCTTACAGACAGTGAAAGTGTGAGACAGTGTTTGGATGTGTGAGAGAGACAGTGTTTGGATGTATGAGACTGTGTTTGGATGTGAGAGAGAGACAGAAAATTGTGAGACGGTGTTTGGATGAGAGAGAGAGAGAGAGGGAGCAAAAGTGAGAGATAGTGTTTGTATGTGAGAGATAGTGTTTGGATGTGAGAGACAGTGTTTGGATGTGAGAGAGACAGTGAAAGTGTGAGAGAGTGTTTGGATGTGAGAGACTGTTTGGATGTGAGAGAGACAGTGAAAGTGCAAGACAGTGTTTGGATGTGAGAGAGACAGTGAAAGTGCAAGATAGTGTTTGGATGTGAGAGATAGTGTTTGTATGTGAGAGATAGTGTTTGGATGTGAGAGACAGTGAAAGTGCGAGACAGTGTTTGGATGTGAGAGAGACAGTGAAAGTGCGAGACAGTGTTTGGATGTGAGAGAGAGACCATATGAGGGAGACAGTGACAGACAGAGGTAAGAATGAGAGAATAAGTGTGAAGCGGACATGACATTCTATTCTCCACTGTGCTAATGGCTAGCCTCTGGGATTTTTACAGGGTTGTTCTTACAGAAGGAATAACCCAAGATTATGGAACTCAGACTAGGCTATACATTAGTACCCAATCGGAAGTGGTGTGTGTGTGTGCATGTGTGTGTGTGCGCGTACGTGCGTGCTTGTTTGTGTGTGCGTGCGTACGTGTGTGTGGCATGCATGTGTGTATGCATTAATGCAAGTACATGTGTGTAATAACATCTGTTTAGTACTTTATGAGATCAAAGAGGAAAATGGATAATGGGGTAATTGAATTAAGTAAACCTCAGTAGTTTGAATACATGGCTTGTTTGGCTCCAGGGTTTTTGGATTTTAGAACAGAGTTCTTGTCCAATTTGTCTTCTCTGATCTTTGTGTTTCTGGCTTTGGCTGAAGGAGAAGGCTCTCGGTGCTGTGCATGGGAGTAAATAGCTAGGACTGCAGTTTGCCATAGCTCGCAATCTGGCTGGGTAATTATGGCTGTCTGGTGAAGGAACAGAAGGGTGTTTTTTTTATTTTCAGGCACATAATGCTGGTTATTCATATCTCTGCCAGGCTTCGCTTTGATTCTGGTTAGTGAACGCTGTGAGTGAATCAGCTGTACCTCGCATGCATTTCCCACCGGATTCGCTGTTTAAACGGATCGTTTTGACGTCTTTCTAATGTCTGCAGGAGGATTGCACTTTAACACTTTCAGCTGACTGGAAGAAGCGCTCCACTGCTGAGTGACGCAGAACAAACTGATCCGCGTCCCTTAGAGGGTCGGAGCTGGGTTCGGTCTTCTTCTCCGGTCCGAGTCGTTTGACTCGCCTGAATCTTCCGCAGGCGAAGGCGTTCTCGGGGTCGACGAGTCCTCCGCGCGACGGCGACTCGCGCGCCGCGTGTCACTTCCTGTGCTCACCTGAGCGCTCCAGGAGGGCGCGCCTGCCCCTTTAACCGGCCCCCAAAAAACCCAAGCCGCGGGGGACGCTGAGAGAAGCTTAATAAAGGGAATTAGCGCTAAATCACACCGCAGGCGCGGTAAGCACAGACCCACTGAGCGTAATGAGTGAGAGAGGCTGAATATTAAACATGATGAAATCCTAATGACATTCCTTGGAGGAGTGCGGACGCAAAATGTCAGTGACCTAGATTGAGATCACCTTCCTGCTGAATCTTTTATAGGGAACAAAAATTGGAGCAAATTTAATTTACTGTAGCCAGGAGCTGAATGGTGGGGGAATGGGGTAGGGCTGCGTGAGTGTGCGTGCTTGAACGTGTGTGTGTGTGTGTGTGTGTGTGTGTGTGTGAGAGTGTGTGCATGCCCGTGCGCACCCTCACACAGCCCTACCCCATGGGTCTGTGTGTCTCTGGGTGGGGTGGGGGTAGGGGTTTGGTGTTGGCTCTTCATGTAGGGTGGAGAGTCATATTTGTTTTACACGGGAAATTTTTCTCAAGATTGGCTTTCTTAACTGTTATGTGTTAAAGTTATTAGCCGCAGTTAGATTTCTTTTTTATTTTCTTATGCTCCATACGGCTTCAGCGACAGGCTGTTTTCTGCGTAGCTTCTCTGACCCCAGCAGTGTGCTAATGTGTGGTTCGGAGTGAAGGACTACAGGATGTAAAACAGAAATTGAATCTCGCAATTCCTGGAGGCCTGCTTTGTGTGGAGGAGTACATCCAGACTGGATATTTAATAAGTGGATTAAAGCAGAGGAACCTGGAGCGACTGCTGAGAAGCGAAGCATGATGGTGGTGTTCTGTGGACAGTGTCAGACTGTCACACTTGCGCACCCATGAGGCTCACACCGTCCTGATCACCTCGAGCGGTGTGAGGGTCTGTTACAGGCCCGTTTCTGAGGCACTGTAATGGGAACAACCCACACGTGTGTTCGTGATGTGAGTTTTTAAAGAGTCAGTGTTATTTGTAGCCCGCTGGGCAGTAGCACACGTGTATGTACTGAGAGCCCTCTCTCTCTGTGGAGGTGAGGTTGATAGGGGTGCAGGAGCAAGGCCGTTAGCCTCCTCCTCCTCACTGCAGTTTGGGGCAGTTCAGTGATGATGTGCTGAGATCGCAGATGAATAGGGCGCCGGGGAGCTCCGCAGCGCCCCCCGCTGACGAGGAGCCACGTTTCGGCCCTCGCTGGGACAGGCGGAGGACAGCTCTGATTGGAGCAGCCTAACGGGTCAGCAGCGGAGCGTTTGGGCCGCAGTCACGCACGCGCTCCCTTCTTTAAGGGGGAAGGAGCTTACCTCGCGGCTATTTATAGAGCGCCCCCTTCGCCAGAACGACGGAGCGCTGGATCGCACAGCCCAACCTGCTCCTCGTCCATGGAGGTCCCGGGACGTCGCGAAACGCGCAGGCGTGCGAGGGGAGGCCGGGGCGAAGGGCGAAAAGTTTCGCGACGGTCTTCAAACGGCGTCTGGTTCTCAGAGGCGGGGTTAGCCGCCGAAACGCAGAGGAGCCGGAGCTTCCCTCAGGCCCCGCCTCCCGCTGACACACGAGCAAATAAATGTGCCCTTTCAGGAGCTATGAGTGACAAATTGATCATGCATTTCAACAGTATCGCTGTCTTACTGATATACCTCAGCAGGCTTAAACGCGTATCTCTGATAATGTAGCACGTCACATCAGGCGCATCCATTTCACTTACCGAAGAGTCAATGAGAAATATGGAGAGGCCAATCATCTCGGTGGGACTCCTGGATGAGATCTGTGTGTCCACGTCTTTGTTTCACTTATCTGGAAAGGTGATAATCATCTCATTGCGTATGAAGAGGTGTGTTCCTCTTAGACACTAAGTGATGTGGATGGCAACTGAGTGAGAAGGGGGCCCAAGAGTACTTCCATCTATCAGAACAGGTTTTGCTCCCGCTCATTTCTCTTTGTCATGATCTTACGTTACGTTTTGCCGTGCAGGTCTGGTGTCCTAATCATATTTGCTTCATACCTGACGTGAGGGCCTTCAGGACCGCGTCATACCTGCCTGGCAGGATGTCGTAATGATGGCTATCCCCTTACCACCCGCTAGCCGGTTCTGTCAGCTCAATACTGTCAGTTTACCCATAATGTGGAGGAACACTAGCCCCCACTGCCAGCTAGCTTGTAATGTAAACTACCCTTTACTCAGCTAAGCCAAAACAATAGACCCCACTTCAACTAAGCCAGCACTGTCAGGTAGCGTAGACTTTCAGCTCAGCCATGCTGGCAGCTAGCTCATACTGTTCACTAGCCTTCAGTTAGCCTACCAGTGCACTCTATGCTGTTTGCTGGCTCATACATGTACCCAGTTCTGTAGCTTACCTTGTACTGTGTTAATACACACATTCCACTTTCCCATACTCTCAGCGTATCCATACTGTCAACTGCCCAGTGTGTCAGCTGCAAGCCCAGGGTCTTAAGCACTACACCACACTGCAGGGCTACCCAGAATGGATACAGAACAGGGGTTACCTCCACTGGAGGCTAAGAGAGTGGGAGGAGGGAACAGGAAGTGCGCTCTGGGGGCGTGGCCGGAGGGCTGCGGGACCCCTGCGCTGTCTGAGCCCCCTGAGATGTCCCTGACCCCCTTCCTCTGAAGACATCTCACTCTGTTCTATCACTCTGCCTCATTCCATGACAGGAGCCGTGTTTCGTACACACCTCTGCTGAGTCATCATGTAACTGGGCCCAGAGGCCTTTCTTCATTCCCCGCCACCCTCTTCCCTCCTCATTCCTCTACACTCAGGCGCAGTTTGTGTGTGTGTGTGTGTGTGTGTGTGTGTGTGTGTGTGAGAGTGTGAGTGTGTGCGTGTGTGCATGTGCGCATGTGCATGTGTGTGTATGTGTGTGTATGTGTGTGTGTATGGATACTGTATGTTACACCTGACACAGAGAAAGTGTATGTGACCGCAATGCTACCTAACCCAGCCCGTGGCCTGCTGCTGTAGGCTCAGGGTGCTTCTTCAATAATCCATTCTTCTAATCCATCCAATCCAATCGGCACCGTGATCTGGGCGAAGGACGCAAAGTGTGTTCAAAACAAACAGTCAGTCTGAAAGCAGTCAGTCCTGTCAGAGACAGCCGTCCCCTGCTATCAGTGTAACCTCCAAACCATACTTTTAATATCTAAGCGAGAAAGATGAGCAACATAATACTGGCTTAAAGTAGAGGTAAAGACCCTGACATACATAAGCATTCTTATACACACAAGCAAACATGAACACAAATATACACATACACATGAAGACAATCACACAACACATGCGCGTGTGTGTGTGTGGGTGCATGTGCATGTGTGTTTGTGTGCGTGTGTGCTTGTGAGTGTGTGCGTGTGTGCTTGCGAGTGTGTGAGTGTGTGCTTGTGAGTGTGTGCGTGTGTGCTTGTGAGTGTGTGCGTGTGTGCTTGCAAGTGTGTGCGTGTGTGCTTCTGAGTGTGTGCGTGTGTGCTTCTGAGTGTGTGTGTGTGTGTGTGTTTATGACTCTGGCATTGAATCTCTTGTATGAGGCTTTTAGCTGTGAAAGATTTGGCATCTGCTGACAGAAAAGAGATTCGCCTTGTTCCCCCACCCCCTCCCTCTCTCCCCCTCCCTTCTCTTCTGTTCCTCTTCTCTTCTTTGTCCACCCTCTCTCTCTCTCTCCCTCCCTCCCTCTCTCTCTCTCCGTCTCACTCCCTTCTCACTGTGAGAGGAAGATGGTCCCTTTAACACTGCACATGTACTCATAGGCCCTTCCCCCACCCCTCCGCCCTCTCCCGCTCCCTCTCTCTCCATCTCCCATTCCCTCCCACTCCCTCTCCCCCTCTCAAACGATCAGTCCAGGAGGAGCGGCCCATTGTTAAAGCCCCCTCTCTCTCGCCCTCACCCATCTCTCTCTCTCTCTCTCTCTCTCTCCCTCACTGTCTGCCTCCCTCTGGTCAGATGCCAGGGAGCGTGCTGCGTTGTACTGTACACTGCTGACACCCAGTCTGTCCCGCTGTAGCTAACCCCTGTGCTGAGGGAGGTGCAGCTGAACATACGGGGAAATAGACGGATCTTTAATGATGGTCCCTTACCCAGCGCTTCCCACTTCACCCTGGGTTGCCCATTTCATGATTATTGGAAATCATTGGCAGTCTAGAAAAATGACAACAAAAAGCAGAGAATGAATTGCTATGTGATTACACTGACTGGGGTTAGTGTCTTCTGAGTTATACTAGTACACCGTTCACCCCCCCCTCCCCCCCTAACCCCCCCCCCCCCCAAGCCGTGCCTGATGCAATATTAATTTAGCTTGATCAAAGCAGAGTAAAATGTGAGGCAGTGTGTGTTTAGAGGAGATGCTGTTCCTTCCCCCTTCCCTCTCCTCGTTAGAGAAAGCCTGGCAGCGCGGGATGAGTGGCAGTGAGTGGCAGAGCTGTGGCGTAGCAAAGGAGCATGGGTAATTAACGCTTGGTTCTCTTTAGCGCAGAGGAGGGGGCGAGCTGCTCGGAGGCGATGGTACAGTCTTCTCCTCCATTTTAAGCGATCCTGTACCAGACGAGGGACGGGAAGAAGACCGGCGTTGAGTTGCTCCAATCCGGCATTTTAACGCCCATTAGCTCTTACACATGTATTCTGATACTTGACCTTTGCCACATGCTTCATTAGACTGTTTGCTTGGATGTTTTTTTGTTTATTTTTAAGTGCAGATAAATGTGCATTTCGCCAAATTCCAGTTGAGATGAAAAGACAAAAGCAAAAAACGGTCATATTTTGTTCTTCACAATGGTAAGAACAAAATCTAGTGGGAGTGACCACTGTCATTTTAAGTTGCAGTGTTTGCTTTGTGAATGATGTGATTTATGTAGTAACCCAGGATGTAAAATATTTCAATGTTTGAACTTCTCTGCAAGCAGTCAGTTGGTGATAGTGTGATATTTAGTGATATTTCATGTTTCATAGTTAATGGGTGCCCTGTAGTTTCATGCTTTTGGGACTGTGTAAGCTTTGCTAGTCCCTTCATAATTCTTACGTTTCTCATTAAAATCTGGCACATGGTTATGCATTGCCTTATTGGATGTCTGTTGTTATTAAGGGAACCTCTTGACCTGGTTGTGTAGAGTCATTTTAAAGCAAGATGTAGATAACGTATGAACATATAGGCCAAGCCTTTTCTGAAAAAGAAATGCTTACTTGTCCATGGAAAACAAAAAGAAATCTAATCATGAGGTTTTTTTTATTGACTTTACATTCATTGCTGTCAGGTTGAGGTGAATCTTTATATTTGTTCTTTTAAAATGCTGGGAAAAAAACTCCTTATGACAGGTAGCTGCACAATGTAGTCCAGACCCCTCTGACTGTGATCCTGGGCATGAATCACAGCTGATGGAGGCTCAATCAGTGCATGGTTATGCTTTGCTTTTATTGCACTTCCTGATGGATGTTCACTTGGAGGTTATGGCACTCAAAAAAGCAGGGCTTCGTGATTGTGTGCGTATACTGTACAGTGTGTGTGTGTGTGTGTGTGTGTGTGTGTGCGCGTGTGTGCGTGCGTGTGTTGTGTTTCACCCAGAAAATTAGAAAATGTTTTAGGATAGGTGCTGAAAAAAATAAAGTGCTTTTCTTATGGGGGTAGAAGAGCCATGCTCAGGAGGAGATACCTGTTTTATTGCTTACATGCATACTGAAGTTACCCAACATCTGTGCATTTCACAGCATGTTCCAAACTGCCTGGTGTCCTTTATCAACATTCTGTGTAAAGGTGTTGTCTATAAAGTTAGCATTTTAGATTGGTAGCTACAATATCGGCTTGTTGCGAAAGGGTTTAGCTGAAGCAGGATACGTGATGCTAGTCTCACCCAGGAACCATCTGAAGATGGCATCAAAGGCTGCTGTATTTGAGGGACTGGAGTCGTACAAAACGTTAAGAAAACCTATTTTTCCTTAATACCCATTTATTTATACACATTTAGGTCACTTGTTTAATATGACTTAGGCTACACAGAAGACTGTGGCATAGTACAATGTTATTCAAAAGGTCATTTTTTGTCTTACGTTAGCCATGTTACTCCATTAAAATTTAAGAGTGTCCCCCCCCTCATTTGAGTCTAAATAATTATTTTCTTGTTCATGTAACTGATGTGGTCTTCTTAAATATTTTCACCAAAAGACAGAGAACATTTAGGCAGGTATTATTGCATCATGTTAAAAATGTTCAGTCCTTAACATTCTAATCCCATGTGTGACAGTGTGCTGCAGGCGCCGTACGCGCTGCTATGTTAGATTCTGGTTTCTAGTGCAGTAATTAGGCTAGCGATTGGTAACACCGTTAAGCGTTTTTAAAAGATGAGTCAGGGCATCGCAAATTTGAACATAAGCCCGTTTTCTTTTATGACAGAATGCAGCGAGCACCTATTTCTGTGTTACCCCCTTAACGTTAGGGGTGGCGCTGGGTACATTAGAGTAGGTGTAGCCCCTCTCCTATTAAGCAGTGGAAGAAACCCTGCTGTATGCGTATGTGTGCTCATGAGTGTGTCTTTGTTGCTTAGCCAGTGTATGTGTGGTCATCAGTCAGAGTACTGCAGCTAATGCACGCTGTGTGTGTCTGAGTGCCTGTGTCGGTGTGTGTGTGCGCTTGTGTACTGTATGTACTGTATGTGTGTGAGTATGTTAATGAGTGCATGTCGGGGTGTGCAGTGTGGGTACAGACAGACCCTCTCTGTGAGGCTGAATGAGCGCTCTCACGGCCGGGAGGCATGTGGCCGCAGAGCTTGTGATTTGTCATCCCCTCCTCTCTCATTACCGATTTTCCTCTCCTCCGCCGCTGTGCCGTCACTTCACCAGACCATTAAATGGCCTTTTTGTCTTTTCCCGTTTTTAAAGGACAATAATGTCTATTCAGTTGGGAGAATTAGAACCCCCCGCTCCTCTCCGCTCCTCCCGTCCCGCCCCGTCCCGCAGCTCCAAACGGGCTCGGATTCGGGCCCCCGTCTCCAGCGCCGCTGCGGGCCCCGATCAGCCGCCCGCGCCGCGGGGCCGCTCAGCCGGGGGCCGCACGGCAAATTAGGAGGAGAAAGGGCCCGAGCGCGTGTGCTGGCGGGCGGGGAGGGGGGCGGAAGGGAATTGGGTTAAAGGCTGGCGGGAGAGCCGCTCCCCCCCGCGGCCCGCCCCATTGTCTCCCGCTCCGCGCCTGCCCCAGTGTCCCATTAGGAGTTGAACGGCTGCCCGGTTTCCGCATTTGCGGCGTCTGGCCGGGCTGGAGTGTGTAATGCCGCGCGGCGTGTCGTTGTTCTGTTGGTGGTTTTTCTCCCCGTCGCCGTGTGCACCGCTCCGCTCTTGTGCCGGGCCACCGGGGGGGCAGGTCGGCAGACGACGGTCACGGTTGTGGTTGCGGTCAGGGCTCTGCGCCGCCATTTTTTCCAAGCAGCGCATGCTCTTCTAAGTTAAAACATTTTTGAAGCAGGTTAATGCATCCCTGTTGTTAGATGTGGTCCTAAATGATTTTTCTGGTTAGCTCATGATTTTCAGGAGCAAATGCTCCTAAACTGGGAGCGCTTTGGAGCCCCCACGCTGCGCTGGTTGGCGCCTGCAGTGGATCGCGGCACCCCTGCCTCCTCCTCCTCCTCCTTCGCCCCCCCCCCCCCCCCCAGCGCGGGACACGGCGGGTGGGGTACTCGGCCGTTCCCGGCGCGTCTGGCCCGCGCGTCTCTGGGAACAATGGCGCGCTTTCTGCCGCTCTCTGAGCTGCTTTTGAGCGATGTGCGGAGAATGGCGAGCCTTACACAGCTGCGCCACACAGAACTCCTGTCTTTTATCACTTTGGAGGGCTTTGTCTCCTTGCTGGAGGTTACTGAGGGCCCCCTCTTTAGGCAGGGAAAAGAGGGACCGGGCAACCCCACGCAGGGGCACGTACCAGGGGCCCTGTGGGGCCCTGTTTCACCACACTCTCGGTGCGGGCCCTTACTGTGGGGGGCCAATTAGAGTAAATGAGGAGAGCCCTGTTCGATGTGAAATCACACTTTTCAAAGACATTTGGCTGGTTTCTAGAAGCAGTGGTGAGAGGATTGTTAATAAATTGCTTTTTTCTTTATTAAAAATCTCACTGGGAGATGTTCCTCCCTCTAATTACCCTGCTTTCCTTTCAACCTTCCCTTTCCCCTCCTTCCTTATCCCAAACTGGGGGACATCCTTTTTAATGTGCTTGACTGCAGTCTCTGTGAACAGAGATGTATTAACTTTTTTAAGAGCAGAGTAGCTCAAATAACTAGGGAGTATCCACTCTGAGTTCAGCAGTGCCATTAAAACTGTGAGCGTGTGTGTGTGTGCGTATGTATGTGAGAGTGTGTGTGTGGGTGTGCCTGTGCCTGTGTGTGAGAGTGTGTGTGTGTGTGTGTGCCTGTGCCTGTGAGTGAGTGTGTC